>NW_005359580.1:44640-45243 GCF_000412655.1 Myotis brandtii | reverse complement strand
CCCCTGCCTCAGCCTCACAGACAGCAATAAAAATGGAAACACAACACCTCTGAAGATGGAGGACAAAATAAGCAGCATTCAGCCTTCGCCAGCGTGACAGATGTGAACCCAAACCATCAGGCAAAGCGCCCCACCCCCTCGCATCTCGGGGCCCAGAGCACAAGCCGGACTCAGGCCTGGGCAGATGGAACTTGGGAAATTCGAACTCGGAACACAGAACACAGAAAAGAACCGTGATCCTGGGGCGTGGGGGACAGGAAGAATGGGGTCACACTGGGGGGCACAGACTCAGTTTAGGCCCCCCCTCTCCCGCTTAGAACTGTCACCTCCTCCTGTCTCCTGCCAGCTTGGGGTGACTGCTGATGGGGGAGCCCCATACCTGGCATTAGTTGGAATGTTCCAGTCAAGGGAAGTTCTTATCTCAGCCTGTCTTGCTTTCAGTCCTAGAGCTCATTTGGTCTCCATGTCATTCCCACCCAGTGGAGACTCGTTCTGGCCACTTTGACATCCTAGAGCAGTGGTTCTCAACCTTGGCTGCACATTAGAATCACCTGAGAATCTTTTTAAAATCCTGATTTCTGGGCCTCATCCTCCGGAAATTCT
>NW_005359580.1:30069-44447 GCF_000412655.1 Myotis brandtii | reverse complement strand
CAATGAAAATGGAAACACAACACCTCTGAAGATGGAGGACAAAATAAGCAGCATTCAGCCTTCACCAGCGCGAGGGATGTGCCAAAACCATCAGGCAAAGCGCCCCACCCCCTCGCATCTTGGGGCCCAGAGCACAGGCCGGACTCAGGCCTGGGCAGATGGAACTTGGGAAATTCGAACTCGGAACACAGAACACAGAAAAGAACCGTGATCCTGGGGCGTGGGGGACAGGAAGAATGGGGTCACACTGGGGGGCACAGACACAGTTTAAGCCGCCCCCTCTCCCACTTGGAACTGTCACCCCTCCTGTCTCCTGCCAGCTTGGGGTGACTGCTGACGGGGGAGCCCCACACCTGGCATTAGTTGGAATGTTCCAATCGAGGGAAGTTCTTATCTCAGCCTGTCTTGCTTTAAGTCCTAGAGCTCATTTGGTCTCCATGTCATTCCCACCCAGTGGAGACTCGTTCTGGCCACTTTGACATCCTAGACCAGTGGTTCTCAACCTTGGCTGCACATTAGAATCCCCTGGGAATCTTTTTAAAATCCTGATTTCTGGGCCTCATCCTCCGGAAATTCTGTTTCTTTGTTACTAATGTTGTGGCCCCACCCCATAATAACAAAGAAAAATTTCCGGAGGATGAGGCCCAGAAATCAGGATTTTAAAAAGATTCCCAGGTGATTCTAATGTGCAGCCAAGGTTGAGAACCACCGTCCTATACGCTTTCAACTGGTGAGACCCATCCAGGCCCGAGGGCCTTGGCACCCAGTGCACCCTCTACTTCAGCTGCCCTCTCCCTACCTGGTCCACCTGCCAAATCCCTTAAGACTCAGCTCTGGGAAGCTCCCCCAAAGCCCTGGCTGTGTCCTTCTTGTTTCCATGGCACCCCATGGGCCCCCTGTCATGTGTCATCATGATTGGGTCTGATGCGGTCCCGCCCATGAGTTTCTGGAGGGCTGGGGTGGGTCTCACAGGGCACCACGCCTGGGCTGCCCTGCTAGCTGGGTGACCTGAGCCTCTCTGAACTTTAGAGTCCCCATCTGCACAATGGGAGCAATCCCTTCCACCATGAACCTTTACAGCCCAGGAAATTACGCTGGCTTTGCCAACCCACAAACCCTGAACTCTCAGTGGCTTCACCCAATACCAGTGTATTGTCACAGTGTTATGTGGGTGGAGGGTCCCTCATCCATCTGGGACATGTGACCTCTGGGGTAACCAGGGCGTGGGGAGCGAGGGAGCAGGCCACACACGGCCTCTTCACCGCCTCATCCCAAGTGCCACTCTGGTCACTTCTGCTTGCCCTTCCTAGGACACACACGCACACACATGCACATGCACACACGTGCGCACACTGCAGGGGGTCTGGGAAATGCCGTTTTCCTGGGTGCCCAGAAGAGCAAACTGAACCAGGACTTGGTTGAACCACAGCCTTGTCTCTGCCACAGGGTTGTCATGAAGATTAAATGACAAATAATGTGGAGTTCCTACCCCAGTCTCTGGCACATAGTAGGTGCTCAAGGAAGCTGCTCATTCTCCATTGTTTCCCCAGAACCAGCCTGGGTCAGGCTCCTAGCAGAGGTCGCCAGTGCTCCGTGCTCGGTGCAGGCCCCCGGCCAGGCTTCCTGGCTTCCCTGGCTGCTCTCCCTCCAGCCTCCCTTTCCTCCTCCCTCCTTCCTTCTGTCTCCTCCTTCTTCCCTCCTCTCTCCTCCCTCCTCTGGCTCTCTCCTCCTTCTTCCCTCCTCTCTCCTCCCTCCTCCGCCCTCTGCAGCTTACCTGGGGCTGCTTTCTTTCTCCGCCATCTGCACCTGGGCACCTGTCTCTTTTCAGAGCACTGATTTGCTCTCAGCCTGAGCGGCTCTAATGGGCCAGTGAGGCGGGCTGCGTTGAGTTTGCTCCATTAGAGGCTCAGGCCTGTGGAACGCAAACCTGCCCTGCCCCCCTGGAGCCGGACAGCTCTCCGGTCTCTGGGAGAAACAAGAGTCAGGTCTGGCCTCTCCCAGCAAGGCCCACGCTCACTCCCTCACACAGCCCCTCCCTGCTGGTTTGGGGAGCAGCTGGGAGCCACAGCCCTGCCCACTCTCCACTAGGGGCGTGGGAGAGGGTCTCCCCCCTGGTAGTCTCCTGAAAAGAGAACAAGATGAGGGGCCCAAAGACAGGATGGTCCTCACCTCACCTTAGCTCATCCGATCACCATGACAACTTATACAGGAGCAGGTTTTATTGGCCCCATTTTATAAATAAAAGAAATTGGGGGGAAAATAAAAAAAAGAAATGGAGGCTCGGAAGTCACAGAGCAGTATTTTCTAAACTTAACTGCCAGGAAACCTTTTTTGCATGGAGTAAGCCTTTATAAATAAAAGAAATTGGGGGGAAAATAAAAAAAAAGAAATGGAGGCTCGGAAGTCACAAAGCAGTATTTTCTAAACTTAACTGCCAGAAAACCTTTTTTGCATGGAGTAAGCTAGGCACACACTTCAAAGCATGTCACCCTCAGCTGGCCTATTCTTACCCCATGGCCAATCTGACACACACTTCCAAAAGCTCAGTGTGCGCCTTCCCCTAGCCCAGTGGTCGGCAAACTGCGGCTCGCGAGCCACATGCGGCTCTTTGGCCCCTTGAGTGTGGCCACGAAGTTTCAATGCACACCCGCACGTGGTATTTTGTGGAAGAGCCATACTCAAGGGGCCGCAGTTTGCTGACCACTGCTCTAGCCGGTTCTTAACCAGGATCCAAGGGCCTGGGGCCTTCCAGAATTTGCATGTGAAATGGGATGTGTGGGCGTTTTCTAGATAGAAAGGGTCTGTAACTCCCAGCAGATCCTCAGAGGAGCCCAAGACCCTGAATGAGTGAAGAACCCCTCCCCTGGCTTGAGTCCCCGTAGAGAAGGCGAAGTTTTAATCTGGGGTTTTCAAAAGCGAACAGAACGGCAGAGACGTGGCGAAGAGCAGCATGAGGGGGAGAAATAGCCCGTGCAGCAGCAGGGACGAGGGGACAGTAAACGGACGAGCTTGGCTGGAGCAGAACGAGAGTTTGGGAACACTGACAAATGAGGTCGGGGTGTGGAAGGGACCTTGGAGAACAGGCGGGCGTTTAGCTGGGCTGGGAGAGGCCGAGGGGAGCACCAGCACAGGCTGGAGCCTGCAGTGGGGCTCAGGAACCGCTTTAAGGAAGAGGAGGCGAGAGGGGAAGGGAGAGGGGAGTGGCCTGGATGGGGGTCCGTGGATCCTGGAGCTGGATGGGGGCGGGGGGGCGGGCTGCCCCTGGAAGGGCGCTCAGGGCTGGCGGCTGCAGGAGGAGGAGACAGCAGGCTGTGAGCAAGGTCTTTAGACCTAGAGGTGCCTGGTTTGAGTCTCAGGCCTGCCATTGGGGAGAAATAGCCCGTGCAGCAGCAGGGACGAGGGGACAGTAAACGGACGAGCTTGGCTGGAGCAGAACGAGAGTTTGGGAACAATGACAAATGAGGTCGGGGTGTGGAAGGGACCTTGGAGAACAGGCGGGCGTTTAGCTGGGCTGGGAGAGGCCGAGGGGAGCACCAGCACAGGCTGGAGCCTGCAGTGGGGCTCAGGAACCGCTTTAAGGAAGAGGAGGCGAGAGGGGAAGGGAGAGGGGAGTGGCCTGGATGGGGGTCCGTGGATCCTGGAGCTGGATGGGGGCGGGGGGGCGGGCTGCCCCTGGAAGGGCGCTCAGGGCTGGCGGCTGCAGGAGGAGGAGACAGCAGGCTGTGAGCAAGGTCTTTAGACCTAGAGGTGCCTGGTTTGAGTCTCAGGCCTGCCATTTCCTGGCTGTGAGGCTTTGGGAGGATAATTTAACCCTCCTCGTTTCTTCCTCTTAAAACAGGGATCACCCTGCCTGCTTGGTAAAGTCATGAAAATTCCCTTAAGTGAGAAACTGCCTCTGAAGCACACGGCCAGCCCTCGGCAATGATGGCTTCTCTCAGGACCCACCAATTCATTCCGTAAACACTTACTAGTCCCGTTATGTACCCGCGCTGAGGGCACTCCGAGGCATCCTAATGTGCTTTCTGACAATAGCCCCAGAGGCGGATGGCATCACGCCTATTGGAGAGATAAGGAAGCCGAGGCACAGTGGCTGTTTTCAGAACCAGCATCAGCAGGGAGGTTGTTGCGGGAAGTCGGATGCCAGAGGGTCAGAGACAAAAGCGTGACCTCTCTCTGATCCAGGGTGAGAGAACATGCATGCTCTTGCCGATGTTCAAGGTCACACAGCGGATTGATTCTTGGGTGGGTAGGGTCCTGACCCAGGTGTTTATAGGGCTTTGTGTAGGCATCTGCTTAACACGAGGATTCTGCTTTGTTGAGGCTGGGAGATCCTGCGTGCTAACAAACTCCCGGGTAACACTTCTTTAAGTAGCACAGGTTTCTAGGGAATGGCTTGGGAGTAAAACAGACTGGGCCTTGGGGAAGAGCCTAAGCCTCAGTTTCCCCTTCTGTAGAATGGGTCTTACCTCCCCTGCAGGGTTGGTGTGAAGATTTAGGGAGATGGTGCCTGCAGCCTCAGCAGAGCACAGGGTCTGACACAGAGTGGGCACCCAGCGAACATCAGCTGCTATTATTATCATTAAGAACATGCATGCTCTTGCCGATGTTCAAGGTCACACAGCGGATTGATTCTTGGGTGGGTGGGGTCCTGACCCAGGTGTTTATAGGGCTTTGTGTAGGTATCTGCTTAACACGGGGATTCTGCTTTGTTGAGGCTGGGAGATCCTGCGTGCTAACAAACTCCCGGGTAACACTTCTTTAAGTAGCAAGGGTTTCTAGGGAATGGCTTGGGAGTAAAACAGACTGGGCCTTGGGGAAGAGCCTAAGCCTCAGTTTCCCCATCTGTAGAATGGGTCTTACCTCCCCTGCAGGGCTGGTGTGAAGATTTAGGGAGATGGTGTCTGCAGCCTCAGCAGAGCACAGGGTCTGACACACAGTGGGCACCCAGCGAACATCAGCTGCTATTATTATTATTATTATTATTATTATCTTGCCGATGTTCAAGGTCACACAGCGGATTGATTCTTGGGTGGGTGGGGTCCTGACCCAGGTGTTTATAGGGCTTTGTGTAGGTATCTGCTTAACACGGGGATTCTGCTTTGTTGAGGCTGGGAGATCCTGCGTGCTAACAAACTCCCGGGTAACACTTCTTTAAGTAGCACAGGTTTCTAGGGAATGGCTTGGGAGTAAAACAGACTGGGCCTTGGGGAAGAGCCTAAGCCTCAGTTTCCCCTTCTGTAGAATGGGTCTTACCTCCCCTGCAGGGTTGGTGTGAAGATTTAGGGAGATGGTGCCTGCAGCCTCAGCAGAGCACAGGGTCTGACACAGAGTGGGCACCCAGCGAACATCAGCTGCTATTATTATCATTATTATTATTATTATTATTTTTACTACTATCATTACTGTTGGCTCTGAGCCCTCTGTGAGAGCTCCCTCCCTACACGCAGGCAGAGGGTGATGCCACATACTCAAACCTCAGGATTCTTCCTTTGCTTCAACTCATTCCACCCCAAGAGCAAAAAATCAGGATGCACTCTGCCATCTCAAACGGCACCCACGAATCGTTTCACATTCAATTTCCCCATCAAATTCACAGGCACGTATCGCATGCCATTATTCCATTTCTTAATGGCCTGTGCGGTGGAAATCGTAAGTAGGACATTTCTTCATGCCCTTGGCATTTCCAACTCTTTAAAACTCCTTTTCCAGGCCAGACGCCCCCCCGCCTCCCCTTTTGCTGGCTGCAGCATGCCTCGCCCTCTCCAAATTCCTCGCCGCACCTGCCCCAGGCCACTGCTCATCCCAGAGGGGAAGGGAACCGCAGTGACCTGTCTCCTTGGAGAGCCATGTCGGCCTCCTTTGAGCTTCCGCAGAGGCAGCAGGGTGAGCAGCAGGTGCAGGGTCCAAGGTCAAAGAGGAGACTTGTTTGGAGCCTCACCTGCGTGCCACTCACCAGCAGTGAGACCCAAGCGAGGTCACCTCGCCTCTGGGGAGCCTCATCTATAAAGTGGGGATGATAATGCCGACCTCACGGGGCGGTAGAATCAGAAGTACCCAGTCAGGGACTGTGCCCACAACGACCACGGCAGCTATCTGTTGAGCTCGTGTGAATGGAAGCCTTGTAGGGATTCCCTGGCAGGTGTCATCCACACGGCAGGTCCACAGGGTCCTGGTTTGACACACCTTTGCAGGCTCCGAATCCCGACTGAGGTGGCGTCCTCAGTCCCAGGCCAGCATCACCCTAGATGCGCAGACCGGGGGTCTGGGGGAGGCAGCGCCGGGGTGGGAATATTCGGCATCTGACCTCCTGACCAGGCATGGCAGTGCCCGAGCTGAGTGGAGCAGAGTTTGAGGAGCTTGCCCTTCCAAGCACTGACTTCTAGTTCATACATAGTGGGGAGGACAGAGGGAGCTGGGGGGCCGGCAGCCAGGCTGGAGGGCTGGGGCAGAATGGAAATAGTTCAGCGTTTTAAGCACCAGTGTGGACATAGCGTGCAGCCTCGGGCGCTGCCCAACATGTCACCACCACCAAAGACTCACTAACTACCCTGCAGACCAGTAGGATTTTAACCTTGACCTCCTCCTCCACCCCCGGACCCAGTGTGACCCCCTGGGTCCTAGTCCCAGCTAGACAGACTCTTTCTCACTTCAGGCCTCAGTCTCCCTATTGGTCAAACTATGATCTGTTTATCGCTTATACTTCTAGACTGAAAGGTCCACAGTCCCCCATAAGTGTGTGTGTCTGTGTGTGCACGCTCATGCATGCATATGCGTGTGCTTGCATGTGAGTGCACACATGTGCACGTGGGTGTATGCATGCATGTGTGTGCATGTGGGATCGTGTGTGCATGGATGTGCCTCCCTTTCTGACATCTCCAACCCCTCTCTGCACACACACCTCACTTCTCCAGGTGCCCGTGCCCACCACTCAGCCCTCACATGCCCCACCCGCATGATGGGCCTTTGGTAAAGGCAGCCCCGGGCCGAGAAGACCTGGGGAGGCACCGGCACGGTGGATTCAGAGCTCATCGCTGGAAGCTGGGCCTGTTTATTTGCATGGCACGCATTTGTCTCTGCCTGTTTTATCCAGCCCCTGAGTCAACTGAGGAGTTCTCAATTTATCCTGCCCGCACGGGGAGGCCAGATTGGAGGCACGCAAGCACGTTCGCAGAAGCCCAATATAGACTTCCAATTATCTTTTAATTTCGCTCCTGTCTTCATTTGTTCATTTCACTTTTTCCAAACAGACTAAAAAAAAAAAAAAAGGTTTAATTTATGGAGTCTGGAGTCAGCCAGTGGGAGTGTTTGGTTCACCTGTCAGGAAAGGGACCTCAGGGTAGAGTCGAAAGCTCACTCCAATGGCCCTGCTTCGTAGGGGCCCCCAAGTTCCTGCTCCTCTGTCTCCTGACTCTATGGTATCTATAGCCTCTTATTCTCTGTATTCTTTTTTATAATCTTTATTGTTGGAAGTATTACAGATGTCCCCTTTTATTCCCCATTGACCCCTTCCAGCCCACCCTCCTCCCGCCCCAGGCCTTCACCACCCTTATTGTCTGTTCCATGGGTTATGCATATATGCATACACGTTCTCTAGTTGATCTCTTCCCATTCACCCCTGCCTCCCCTCTGAGCTTCCATGGTCTGTTCCATGCTTCTATGCCCATGGATCTGTTTTGCTCATCAGTTTATTTCGTTCTTTAGATTCCACATGTGAGTGAGATCATGTGATACTTGTCTTTCTCTGATGGGCTTATTTCTCTTAGCACAATACTCTCCAGGTCCCTCCATGCCAGTGGTTCTCAACCTTCTGGCCCTTTAAATACAGTTCCTCATGTTGTGACCCAACCATAACATTATTTTCGTTGCTACTTCATAACTGTAATGTTGCTACTGTTATGAATCTGATAATGTAAATATCTGATCTGCACAATGGTCTTAGGCGACCCCTGTGAAAGGGTCGTTCGACCGCCAAAGGGGTCGCAACCCACAGGTTGAGAACCGCTGCTCCATGCTGTCTCAAAGGGTGAGAGTTCCTTCTCTTTTACTGCTGCATCATATCCCATGGTATAAATGTACCACAGCTTTTTCATCCACTCATCTACTGATGGGTACGTGGGCTGTTTCCAGGGCTTAGCTATTGTAAATTGCACCCCTATGCTCTGACATCCAGGCCTGCTAACCTTAAATGGGGAGGGACTTCCAGGCCCAGGTTAGCTAGTTCCTAGATAGCCAATGACTGGCCTAGGACACCTTTCACATGCAGATGAACCAACCCAAAGCCTTTACCCCAACCACCACCTTTCTCAGGTTCTCACAAGGCTCTTACTCACCAGGGCCAACATTCCCTGCCCTTATCACCCCCAGACCAGGCATGAACCACTACAGGCAGCCCGGAGGCCCCTGAAATGACTCAAGCGAGCCAATCCTAACCCCGCTAACCCTGCCCTGTTCGCTCCATCCCAGGAAAACCACAATAAAGGCTTTTACGCTTTCCCCTCGCCCCTCTGCATCCCTACAGCCCCCGGTGCTTCCCAGTGTGGCCCTGTCTGGCGTGGCCTGTTGGGAAAGGGGGAACTCCTCATGGGAACTGCGAGTAACACTCTATCTTTTCGAGAGCACTCATCTCCAGATGTGTTGGCCTCACTGAACTTGAATAACAATAAAACCTGCATTTTAACACAATCTCGGTGGCTGTGTTCTCAGAGCTGCACTGGAGGGCGGACAGCGGGAAGCCTCCTTTAATGAAGGCTCCTCTGTGCTCAGCTGTGTCACAGGTGTCACTTCTGCCCTCGAGCTAGGGAAGGTCCCAGGAAGCGCCGAGCCAGCAGGAGCATCGTCACACTTCACCACCTCACTCAGCATCTTCTCCCCCCCCCTCCCCCGAGTCGGGCAGTCTCCATGGGCACCGGGGCCACCCGTATTCCTTTTTATATATAGATACTGCTTTTTATTGGTTTCAGAGAGGAAGGGAGAGGGAGAGTGAGATAGGAACATCAGTGATGAGAATCACTGATCGGCTGCCTCCTGCACGCCCCCTACAGGAGATCGAGCCCACAACCCAGGCATGTGCCCTGACTGGGAATAGAACCGTGACCTCCCGGTTCATAGATCAAGGCTCAACCACTGAGCCACGCTGGCTGGGCCACGAATGTTTCTTTAACCTATGTCACTGCATCCCAGCACAGGGCCTGGCACATGATAAGCATCCGGTAAATATGGGTTCAAGCCATCAACCAGTCTAAGCCCCTGCTTCCTTTATCGATAGTCAATGCTAAGCACCTCCTTCTAGAACCCTTCCCTGGCCTCGTTAATTTTTCCTTTCTGATAGACTGTGGCTTGATCATAACTTGGAGGCATGTGCCATCTTCCCGATCAGGACATCAGTCCCCTGGGGCTGAGCCTGAGTCTATGGTTCCCATGGTCCCCCCCTTTCCCTGCTGCCCCAGGGGCTTGGTCTGGCCACACGCGGTGCCCAAGAACAGGTTCCAACTGGAAGGGGTGATTGCCTGACTCAACCGGTTTACCCTGGAGCCGCAGGGAGAGCACTCCAGGGCACAGTGGAGCCTTTATTGGGTAGAAAACCGCACATCAAAGGGGCCCAGACCCTGCTCACCAGGTGGCATCTGAGAGGTCACCACACACCTACGGGGGGAGGGGGGTGTGCAACAAGTCCTTCCCTCTCCACGGGTAGGAGAGTCCCACAGCTGTCCCCACCCCACATCAGCCCCACAGCCCTGGACACCTCCTTCTTATTGCCATTCACACCTGGTCCTCCCCTTCCCAGGGGAAGACCCATGGGCCAGGCAGCTACAGAGGCCTGGATATAAATCAAGACCTGCCACTCACCACCGATGTGACATTGACTCATCCCTCTGAGCCTCCGTTTCCTCACCTGTTGACAAGACCCCTCTCCAGATTCCTGGGAAATGAAATTACTTTACTTATGCAAAGTGCCAGGACTTCATCCCCACCCTCCCCCACCCCCTTCTGTTCCCTGGGACTCACCTTGGTGATCTAAGGAGTAACTGCTCGCCCCACCCAGGATGAAGAGGAATTCTCAGCAGGTGGGTAGAAACACTGACCTAGTTTATGTTCCTAGACCCACCGAAATCTCCGGAGAGGATTGTTGAAAAATGGGGATTTCCTGGGGGCCCCCCCAAACCTCCCGAATCAGTAACGGGCGGGAAGAGGAGGGGCTTGGAAGCTGAATTTCTAACACACGCTCCGCTCAGTGCCTGTGGAATTCAAGATCACTGCCTTGACCACGATGGGAAGACAGGGACCCTGCTGCCCGTCCCCAGGGGAGCAGGGGAGGAGGCCACTGGATGAACTCAGGTCAGCAAAACTCCGGGGTCTGGAAACAGAGAGGAAAGCCCCTGTTTACAAGCAAAGCGACGTAAGCGTGGAGCTGCTGTAAAGTCGGGGTGACGATTGTACTTTTCTTAAACAAACGCTGAGCAGGAGATGAGACTCGTCCCGCGCGCCCACCTCCGTCGCGGTGCCTGTAAGACACGGGCTGTTGTCCCTATTACACCGGCCCCACACCAGCCTCGGGGGCTTGGAATCCAGCACCTGAGAACAGAATGCACTTTGACCCACGGCCCATGATAGAGGCTAAAAGAGGAACCAAGAACAAGAGGCCCAACGAAGGAGAAGATGATGGTGGGCAGGTGGATTCACCGGGAAGAAGGCACGGGAGGCACAGTCTTTGAGTCGACTCCGCAGGGCTCGGGGATGTGGACCAGCAGAGAAGGTCGGGCGGAGCCCCAGCCCAGCCCAGGCACGTGAGGCAGCCAACAGGAGATGAACTCGGGGGGGGGGGGGGGGGGGGTAAACCGAGGCTGGAGTGTGAGGGGCTGTGGACACAGGCATCGGTCAGGATTTTCTCCTCGTCAAGGCTTCAGAGATAAATTCCTCACAGAGTGGGGATTATTCTCTCTCTCCTTTTTAAATATATTCCATTGATGTTCTACAGAGAGGAAGGGAGAGAGACAGAGAGCCAGAAACATCAATGAGGGAGAAACATCGATCAGCTGCCTCCTGCACACCCCCTACTGGGGATGTGCCCACAACCAAGGTACATGCCCCTGACCAGAATCGAACCTGGGACCCTTGAATCCGCAGGCCAACGCTCCACCCACTGAGCCAAACCGGTCAGGGCTTATTCTCATTTTTTAATTAGATGCCATCATTTAGAAATCACAACTGATCGCATCACTGCCTAGAGTAAGTGTCTCTGAACAGTGGGGCCTGGCAGTGCTGGGCCTGCCCGCCTGGCACCCTCACAGGGTGAATCCTCGGTTTACCTGCCTGGCTCCTGTGGGGAGCACAGGTTTGAGCTCCCTACCCTGGTCTTTGGGGACCCAGAGAGGACCTCGGTCTACAGAGGGACACAATTAGATTTGTGCTACGGAAGGTCCAGCGGATGCTGATTCATAGAGTGACAGAACGGGGATGAGAAGAAGGAGGAAGAGAAGAGAGGGAAAGAATGGCTGATAGCGACTGAGCTTCTACGAGGCTTTCCACACATTAGCCCATGTTGTTCTCACCACAACCTGAGGAGGTTGGTGTGCTGTCACCCCCATTTCTCAGATGAAGACATTGAGGCCCAGAGAGGTGAGGTCACACACCTAACGTCACACAGCCGGGTAGTCGGGACCTGGAACCCCCTGCCCTGGTGAGATGGTGCGGGTGAGTCTCCCTCGGCCTCTCCTCCTGGGAGGCCGTCCGGTTTGGAGGGTGAGACTGTGCCCCGCGCCTGCCCCTGGCCCGGACATGAATGCCACGTGTTTTTCCCGAGCTTTCTCAGGAGGGCAGAGGCATCAAGAACCGGGTCAGGTGGCTTGGCGGCAGTCCCAGGCTCAGCCTCCCCTGCTGCTCCCTGCAGACCCCGCCCGCACTGTGGGAACCAGGGGGCCCCCAAGAGGGAGAAAAATGGACCCAGGTGGGTCTCCCACCACACCTGCGGAGGCTCCACCTGCCCCACACTCGCCACACCCAACCCTCCCAGCGCAGCTGATTTGCAAAAGAGAAAATAAAGCACGCACACAAACAGTGACCAACCCCCTGCGTCTCTAGCATCGGGTGATGTTTGGTCAAGAGCTTCCTCCCTCTTCAGGAGCCGCCGGACACTCCTGACATCCGCCAGCTGCTGCGGGCTCAGGTGGCTGATCACAAGTTCAGCCCCGGGGCAGACCCCACCCCCAGGGAAGGCACTGACGGATCCCAGGAGGCCAGCGCTGGGATCTGCCCGCCAGCCGGCCGGGGCTCAGTGGCCGCCCTCTGCCAGCTCAAAGTCACCTTTGCTCCAACTCCTCAGCTGGCCAGAGCCGGCCCAGAACCCCCTCCGCTCAGCTCAGCAGGAACCAGGAGCCGGCCCCCATTGGGCAATTATTAATCAGATTCTTGACATTCCTCCGCCCCAGGTTGGCTTGGGAAACATGCTCCCTGAAGGAGGAGGAGGAGCCGAGGCCCAGGACTGGCATTTGGACATGCAGCTGACGGGCAAGGTGGTGCTGTCCGCGGCCACCCTGCTCCTGCTGACCGCAGCCTACCGGCTGTACAAGTCGAGGCCTGCCCGAGCCCCGCTGTGGGGCAGGAGCACCAAGGCCAAGGCCGAGGAGGAGGCAGAAGGCTCCGGGCAGCCTGAAGCCCAGGGGGCTGCTCCCGGGGCACCCCATCGGGGCCTGAGATGCCGGAGCGGAAGCAAGGGGCCTGGAGTACCGTTGGGCGGCAGCTGGGAGAATCCGGGGGGCTCCCAGGTCCTGGGAACCCCTTCCAGCAACTTGGAAGCCGGAGAGATTTGGAAGCCCAAGAGGAAAGGAGCCGGTGAGGACGAGGGTGGGCGGTGCCTGGAGTCCGGCCTGGCACCTCCTCTCTGCGGTGGCCAGGACGCCGGAACAGCTGCTGGCGGTAAGCCCGAACTGCCCCACCGCCCCCCTCTGGGCAGTGAACCCAAAAGCTCCCCAGCTGTCCTGGCTGCGGTGGACGGCAGCGGCGTGGGGGGTGGGCCAGCTCCATGGCAGGACGACGGGCTCCCCGAGCAGCCAGGGGCTGGGGAGCAGGCGTCCCCCCTCCAGCCCTGGATGGCCCACTGGGAAGGCAAGACTGACAGGAGCCAGAGCTGGGTCCTCACCCACGTGCTGGGGGCCTGCAGGGAAGAGGTGGGGGCCCTCCGGGCCGCCTCCAACATGGGCCTGGCCCTGCATCAGCAGGAGGGGGCCACCAACGCCTCCTACACCTTCTCCTCGGTGGCCCGGGTTCGAGTAGAAGAGAGTTTCCTACAGGAGAAGGTGGCGGGGATGCGGCCCAGGCTGCAGGGCAAGGTGTACGAGTACTACGTGGAATCTACCTCCCAGGCCACCTCCAGAGGCAGGCTGGCCCCCAGGACCGCCGCCCTGGCGAAGGCGCCACCTCCTGTGCCAGGCCCCCTGGGAACAGGGACAGTCCCCAGAGGCCTTGACGATGACAGAGAAGGGGGAGCCGATCCAGCCGCCTCCCCCCAGCCGGTGCTGCCCCCCACGGGGGGCTTCAGCAGGAAGGAGAGCCTCCTTCAGATCGTGGACAACCCCGAGTTCCAGCTGCAGCTCCACGGTTTCGGGAGCCCCGCTCCATCCGGCACAGACCAGACCGCCCCATCCAGCCCCCCCATATCCGAGGAGCCTCTGGAGTCCAGCGCAGCCGGAAGCAGCGGGGTCCCCCACCTGGAGCTCGTGGCCGGGACCAACTTCTTCCACTTCCCTCTCACCCCAGGGTCAGCCCCTGATGTCCGCCTGGACCTGGGCAACTGCTATGAGGTGTTGACCTTGGCCAAGAGGCAGAACCTGGAGGCGCTGAAGGAGGCCGCCTACAAGGTGATGAGTGACAACTACCTCCAGGTCCTGCGCAGCCCGGACATCTACGGGCGCCTGAGCGGGGCCGAGCGGGAGCTGGTCCTCCAGAGGCGGCTGAGGGGCCGCAAGCACCTGGTGGTGGCCGACGTGTGCCCCCAGGAAGACGCTGGCCGCCTCTGTTGCTATGACGATGAGCAGGATGTCTGGCACCTGCTGGCCCCGCTGCCCCCGGAGGCTGTGTCCCGCGGCTGTGCCATCTGCAGTCTCTTCAATTATGTGTTCGTGGTGTCCGGGTGCCAGGGGTCCGGGTGCCGGCCCTCCAGCCGGGTCTTCTGCTACAACCCTCTGACGGGGATCTGGAGCGAGGTGTGCCCGCTGAACCAAGCCCGGCCGCACTGCCGGCTGGTGGCCCTGGACGGCTACCTGTACGCCATTGGGGGCGAGTGTCTGAACACAGTGGAGCGCTACGACCCTCGCGTGGACCGCTGGGCCTTCGCCCCTCCCCTCCCCAACGACACCTTCGCCCTGGCGCACACGGCCACGGCG
>NW_005359580.1:20508-29969 GCF_000412655.1 Myotis brandtii | reverse complement strand
GGGGCGGCAAGGACCGCACGGCCGAGATGGTGGCGGTCGATGGCTTCCTCTACCGCTTCGATCTCAACCGCAGCCTGGGCATCAGCGTGTACCGCTGCAGCGCCAGTGCCCGTCTCTGGTACGAGTGCGCCACGTACCGGACGCCCTACCCGGACGCCTTCCAGTGCGCCGTGGTGGGCAGCCTCATCTACTGCGTGGGGCGCCGGCGCACGCTCCTCTTCCTGGCTGACAACATCTCGCCCAGGTTTGTGCCCAAGGAGCTGCGCAGCTTCCCGTCCCCGCAGGGCACCCTCCTGCCCACGGTCCTGACCTTGCCCAGCCTCCATGTGCCTCAGACCAGGGTCTAGCTGCCCCTCTGCTGGGCTCCTCCTGCAAAGCTGGAGGCAAAGAGCGCCCCCTGCCCACCGCTCCATGGGCCGTTTCTGGGAGGCCAGACGGCCAGGAGCTTGGCTGCAGAAGGTGAAGTCCAGTCCTACCTCCGTCAGTGGCTGGGCTCCCAGATGCTTTGGTGCCAGCGGGCTGCAGAGGGCGAGGGTGAGATAGAGCTAGGGCCTGGTGCTCCAGGGCCGAGGGCAGCCACATCTCCTGGGATGGCTTCCAGTCTGAATTGGGGGGACAGGGGGGGTTCCAGGACCCTAGCAAACTTTAGGGGCACAGCCTTATCACAACCACAATTCAGGTGCCAGTTGACCCCCAGTGACCCCTCAAGCTGACCCTGGGCCTCGTTACCGACTAGAGCAGGTGTGCTCCTCTCTCTGGACCTGGGCCATCGAGGTAGGAGGAGAGAGCTCAGGGGGCCCGCAACGACCACCTGGGGGCATGATGGTCAGGTTCAGCTACAGAAGGAGAGGCCAGGACTGTTCCTGTGCTGGAGGTGCCTGCCCGACAGGAGCTCACATTGTAGTGGAGGAGAATGGGCAATTCTGAAAAAGATACATAAGTAAATAGAACCCATGCCGGATACGAGCCACCGAGACAGCTAAGCAGGCGAGTGGGATAGTGTGAGCAGGCCTTTCTGATCAGATACACTGAGCAGAGACCTGAGTGCAAATCCGGGGGCTGCAAAGACCAGGTGGCTCAGGGCCCGGGAAGCCTGGCCTCGCACCTGGAGCCTTTGTTACGTGGGCGGGAGAGGCGGGTCCGCCTCCTAGGAGCTCCATCTCGGGGTGAATGGGGTGGACAGGGCCGGAGCCCAGCTATTCTGCTGCAGCCCCTCACCTAACGGAGAGAATCCTGCCCCGCTGACATAAGAGAGGTGCCTTGCATGGGTAGAAACTGCTTTCTCAGGAGAGAAGCCGTGTTCGCACATTCAGAGAGGAGAGTCCAAATAATCACCAGGACATCCCAGCGGCCTCGGCTGAGTGTGTGGCTGGGTGTCAGGCGGCCCACATGGCACCATGGGCTCAGGGTCGAGGGTTTCCACCTGACCTTGGTGAGTAGCCGGGTCTGCCCACCTGCGGCCCTCAGCCCCAGAGTGGCCTGTTTGTTAAAGAAAGCTTGTGCCTGGGCCATCTGCGTTCCCAATAAGAGTTCTTTCTTCTTCAGGGGAAAAAAAAAAAGAATCTTAAGTTTGGGTTGCTTTTTACATTAGGCCAACCATGCCGTTATAGAAAAATTGGAAAAGAGAGAAAAGTATGAAAAAATTTCCCCAGTGAACCCCTGCTGCGACACGGGTCTCTCCAGCCTGTCCCTTCTGTGTGTGATTTCGGTCGGGCTTGATCCTAGCCTAAGTGTGATTACGCTGAATTTACAATTCGGTCCTGCTTCCTTTTGGCACCTCACTTTTGAAAATAAGCATTTTCCTGTGTTATTACAAACCCTCGGTAAACATCATTTCCATCGCGGGGGGCGGCAAGGACCGCACGGCCGAGATGGTGGCGGTCGATGGCTTCCTCTACCGCTTCGATCTCAACCGCAGCCTGGGCATCAGCGTGTACCGCTGCAGCGCCAGTGCCCGTCTCTGGTACGAGTGCGCCACGTACCGGACGCCCTACCCGGACGCCTTCCAGTGCGCCGTGGTGGGCAGCCTCATCTACTGCGTGGGGCGCCGGCGCACGCTCCTCTTCCTGGCTGACAACATCTCGCCCAGGTTTGTGCCCAAGGAGCTGCGCAGCTTCCCGTCCCCGCAGGGCACCCTCCTGCCCACGGTCCTGACCTTGCCCAGCCTCCATGTGCCTCAGACCAGGGTCTAGCTGCCCCTCTGCTGGGCTCCTCCTGCAAAGCTGGAGGCAAAGAGCGCCCCCTGCCCACCGCTCCATGGGCCGTTTCTGGGAGGCCAGACGGCCAGGAGCTTGGCTGCAGAAGGTGAAGTCCAGTCCTACCTCCGTCAGTGGCTGGGCTCCCAGATGCTTTGGTGCCAGCGGGCTGCAGAGGGCGAGGGTGAGATAGAGCTAGGGCCTGGTGCTCCAGGGCCGAGGGCAGCCACATCTCCTGGGATGGCTTCCAGTCTGAATTGGGGGGACAGGGGGGGTTCCAGGACCCTAGCAAACTTTAGGGGCACAGCCTTATCACAACCACAATTCAGGTGCCAGTTGACCCCCAGTGACCCCTCAAGCTGACCCTGGGCCTCGTTACCGACTAGAGCAGGTGTGCTCCTCTCTCTGGACCTGGGCCATCGAGGTAGGAGGAGAGAGCTCAGGGGGCCCGCAACGACCACCTGGGGGCATGATGGTCAGGTTCAGCTACAGAAGGAGAGGCCAGGACTGTTCCTGTGGACAGGAGCTCACATTGTAGTGGAGGAGAATGGGCAATTCTGAAAAAGATACATAAGTAAATAGAACCCATGCCGGATACGAGCCACCGAGACAGCTAAGCAGGCGAGTGGGATAGGCCTTCCTGATCAGATACACCGAGCAGAGACCTGAGTGCAAATCCGGGGGCCTGCAAAGACCAGGTGGCTCAGGGCCCGGGAAGCCTGGCCTCGCACCTGGAGCCTTTGTCACGTGGGCGGAAGAGGCGGGTCCGCCTCCTAGGAGCTCCATCTCGGGGTGAATGGGGTGTACAGGGCCGGAGCGCAGCTATTCTGCTGCAGCCCCTCACCTAACGGAGAGAATCCTGCCCCGCTGACATAAGAGAGGTGCCTTGCATGGGTAGAAACTGCTTTCTCAGGAGAGAAGCCGTGTTCGCACATTCAGAGAGGAGAGTCCAAATAATCACCAGGACATCCCAGCGGCCTCGGCTGAGTGTGTGGCTGGGTGTCAGGCGGCCCACATGGCACCATGGGCTCAGGGTCGAGGGTTTCCACCTGACCTTGGTGAGTAGCCGGGTCTGCCCACCTGCGGCCCTCAGCCCCAGAGTGGCCTGTTTGTTAAAGAAAGCTTGTGCCTGGGCCATCTGCGTTCCCAATAAGAGTTCTTTCTTCTTCAGGGGAAAAAAAAAAAGAATCTTAAGTTTGGGTTGCTTTTTACATTAGGCCAACCATGCCGTTATAGAAAAATTGGAAAAGAGAGAAAAGTATGAAAAAATTTCCCCAGTGAACCCCTGCTGCGACACGGGTCTCTCCAGCCTGTCCCTTCTGTGTGTGATTTCGGTCGGGCTTGATCCTAGCCTAAGTGTGATTACGCTGAATTTACAATTCGGTCCTGCTTCCTTTTGGCACCTCACTTTTGAAAATAAGCATTTTCCTGTGTTATTACAAACCCTCGGTAAACATCATTTCCATCGTTGCACAATATTCCACCCACTGGCTGCACCACGGTTTATTTAAGATCCCTTCCCCCCTCCCCCGTTGGGCTTGTAGATTTTTTTTTCTGTTGGTTTCTTTTTCCATCATAAATAAAACGTCCCTTGTTTTCCTGTTCCTCTCTGTCTGGGCCTTCATCAATATTTACAAGAGAAAGCCCAGCCTAGGTCGTGTCCAGAATAGCAGAGTTGTTAAAGCAGGGCTGGGGCCTGGGCCCCCGCTCGGACTGCAGGGCACAGGGCTGCCCTTGGCAATGCCCAGCCAGAAAAGAGAGCTGTCTGGGAGGGCCATCCCAGGTGCCCCACCCTGAGTTGTCCCTGGAGCCATAAGACGGAGCCCCTGATCTGCATATGCAGGCGCTGAACGAGATGCTTCCTGCATATCATTGCACTGACCCTCACAACAATCCCATTTTACAGGTGAGAAAACTGAGGCCCGGAGAGTTCAAAAGAACTTGGCAAAGTTCAAAGACCCTCAGTTGCCTTAAAAGCACACTGGAACCGGGCCTACTCCCAACATGGTGTCTTTCCACTCCCCTCGCAGGGGGCACTGGAGCCCAGCTGGCATCTGCTGGCATCTGGGCTGTCCCCAGTCCCTTCTCCACCCACACCAATCAATCACACTCTATCCTTGAACTTGGAACTCAAATAGCCCTTCTTAAACACTGACCCTCATTATCTACACCTGTAGAATGGGTTCGCCACTGCCAGCCCATCGTGGATGTTATAAAAACTAAGAGAATGTGCGTAAAGCACCCAGCCCAGGGACTGCTCCAGAGTCGGTCTCGGTGTCTTCTGCAGGGGGCTGCCCGAGACAGCTCCGTGAGGCCAGGGTCTGACATTTAAGCTGCAGGGGCCCCAGTTGGTCTGAGGAGGTCTAGGGTGTGCTCGAGTTATCGATATTTTAGATCCTCTAGGGCAGTGGTTCTCAACCTTCCTAATGCCTCGACCCTTTAATACAGTTCCTCATGTTGTGGTGACCCCCAATTTCATTGTTACAAATTGAACACAATTAAAGCATAGTGATTAATCACAAAAACAGTATGTAATGATATATGTGTTTTCCGATGGTCTTAGGCGACTCCTGTGAAAGGGTCGTTCGACCCCCAAAGGGGTCGCGACCCACAGGTTGAGAACCGCTGCTCTAGGTTTTGAGACCCTGCGGCTCCATGCCCCTTGGTGGGCGGGGGGTGGGTGGGGGGTGGTGAAGAACGGACTGGCAGCTGGTTCGAGCTTCCCAGGCTCAGCGCATGGAGCACTTTCCCAGGCTGTCTGACCACAGAGGAGCTGCCCACAGAGCTGCTCAGAGCCCCGGTGCCCAAACCTTGGGAAGGTGCGGGGTGGAGGGACTCCTGCCTTTACAAACGGAGGAAGAGCCACTGGCAGATACTTGGATATTTAGAGCCCTGACAGGTGCCCAGCACTTCCTGCCTTTGCCTCCTTCCCTGGAGGGGCCTGTGGCCCTGGGGAGTCCAGGAGTCCCTGAGGCTTTGCTGGGAGCAGCCCCCTAGGCATCCAGGGGGCCACCACAGGGGAAGGGGGGGATGAAATACAAGGGAAGGAGGTGCCTCCAGGCGGGAGATGTGGGGAAGGCAGCGGGAAGAAAGGACAGCCCCGGGGAGTTCCTGCAAACAGCTCCCAGCCTCCGGGGTTTTGAAAAGTGGGATGTGGGTCCAAATAAAACAAAAAGGTATAAACAATCAAGTCTGGGTTGCCTTTGTGTGTGGAGGGGCGTGGGAGGAGATGGAGACATGAATCTTATACCAATAATAGGAACTCCTGCGGGCCTGCACCGGGTATCTCTGCGAATACCTCGCCTCCATCCCCACCTCCACCCACCACCGCCAAGGTTCTGCCCTGAGACCCAGAGGGTCACCCTCCCCACACAGGGGCGGGGACGAAGACGAGACACCCGCAACCATTCAAAATCACTGTTTCGTACCTACTGTTACATCTACCGTCTTATTATTAAAGACTGGAAGGGAGAAATGTCATCGTTGTCAATACATGTGTTGAGCACTCCCAGTGCTAACCGGAGCTCTACTTATGTGATCGAATTTTATCCTCAAAACAACTGTAGTCAATGGCAATAACGGCCAAATTCTCTCCTGCCCATCAATTTCCCCAGCCCTTGCTTTCCAGAGCTGGGCCTCGGGGTTTACTCTCCTGTGGCTCTTAGAAACCCTGCCACTGTCCCCAGCCTGCTGGCCTGCTGGCAGAGGGGAGACGTGTGGCCCAAACGCTTGTCAAATTACCCAACCCTTGTCTTCACGCAGAATTTCAAACCTGTCATCATCCCATTTCACAGATGAAATGACTAAGGCTCAGAGACAGCTCACAGCTGCGATGTCAGTTCTCATCCTTGGTGATGTGGCCTCAACTCCTCCCCGCCGACACCCCCACTCCTGAATAGGGCGCCCCACACTGCACCCCTCACTTCTCACTCCGCAGCCTCTGCCTGTAGGTCTGCTGTCCCCAGTGAGTCCCCGTGGGCGCCAGGGATGTCTTGTCTGCCTGTGTCCCAGGCGCCAGCCCAGGGCGGCCCCACGCAGGGCTCAGAGGAAGCCGCCGCTGAGCTGTGTCCTGTTAGGAAGGTCCCGTGGCTGGGCGTTTGGCATTGCCCAGCTGGGATGCTTTCCTGTGTCCAAGAAGGACCGTTTCATACCTTCTGCCCTCCCTCCAACACCTCCTCCCCACACGGGCACACAATATCGGGGCACAGAGCCCCTCGGTTCTCACAGTGCCGAGCTCAATGGCTGCAATGAAGCTGTCAGCACCTGCGCGCTAACCAAGAGCCCTGCCTGCTGCCCACGCGAGGGGCAGGCTGGCACAGCCTGAGGAGGGCACGGCCCCGGAGGAGCCCGACCGGCAGATGTACAAATCCCCCGGCTCCCTCCACCCTGGGTGGGTAACTCGGCTCTGCACTGGCTCCTGGATAACAACATCCCTTTAACAGAGTCCCTGCAGGCCCCGTCCACGCTCCCCTGCACTCCCCGCCTTTGGGAGATGCCCCCCAAGACTCTCTATGACTTCACACCAGGGACAGCCCTGCCCTGGCACCCACGACGCCCCTGTTTCCTGGGCGGCCCTGGCCTCTCCGCGGTGGAGGAAGAGCGCGTTCCCAGGATTGCTGATAAAGAGAAGCCTCGGCTCCACTTTCGAAGGTTAAAAACACGACACAAATACGATGCATCTTTATTTGTCATGAGTGTCAAGGCGCTGCGGTGTCTTTGTGTTCCGGGAAACAGTTCATTTTATCCTCTGAAGATTTGTGATTGTTTCTCCTGCGAGCGTGTTCTGACTCTCGCATTCAGCAATCTGTACCTGGTGGGAAATATGAGGGTGAGCTTCACCTGGCCTCAATTTGAATCATAATAAATCCTGAGTAAACTCTTAAAAAAAAAAAAAAAGAAAAGAAAACCTCTTGTTACAGAAGGCTTCCATCTGATCCAGTATGCTAAATAAAATAAGCTAGACACAGAATGACAAATATTGCATGATCTCATTTATATGTGGGGAAAAAAAAAAGAGTGTGGTTACCAGGGGCTGAAGGGGTGGGGGGTGGGGGGGGGGGAAAGGGGGGGGTTGGAGGGGAAGGGAGAGTGGCAATTGGGGGAATATCAACTTCAAGAAAACGCTGGGAAAGGATGTCTTCCGTACAAATTGTCTTTTCTCTTTGAAACGTATTCTTATTGTGGTAAAATACACATAACACAAAATTTACCATCGTAACCTCTTTAAAGGGCACAGTTCCGTGGTATTAAGTACACTCGCCATGCTGGGTATGTTTTATCTGATTACAAAGGACATAAACATTTATTGTCAAATATACAGTTGGAAAAATACAGAGAAGCCCAAAGAAGACAGTAGAAATCACCCAATTCTGAAACAATGAGTTATTTGTTTTGACATCTTTATTTCCAATCTCTTATTTACTCTCCATGATTTTTTTAAGTAAAAAATGGGGTCATACTCTGAACTGGCTGTGTAACCGATCTTTCCTTCTAGCAAGAATATAATGATACTTTCGAGTTTAAAAACATCACTGGGCTTATTTTTATTGTGGTAAAACATGCACAACATAAAACTTACCGTTTTAACTATTTTTTAAAATATATTTTTATTGATTTCAGAGAGAAGGGAGAGGAAGAGAGAGATAGAAACATCAATGATGAGAATCATTGATCAGCTGCCTCCTACATGCCCCCTACTGGTATCAAGCCCACAACCCGCGCACGTGCCCAGACGGGGAATCGAACCATGACCTCCTGGTTCATAGGCTAACGCTCAACCACTGAGCCACACTGGCCGGGCTGCTTTAGCTATTTTAAAGTGTGTGGCTCAGTGGCAGTAAGTGCATTCATTATTGTACAACCATCACCACCATCCATCTCCCAAACTTGCTCGCTGTCCCAAACAGAAACCCCTGCCCAATACGCACTAACTCCCCATGCCCTCGGCAAGCCCCCACCAGCCCCTGGTGAGTAAAAGTTTTCTTTAACTTTGACAAACATCCTTTACGAGTAGAAGGAAGTGCTCTGCTCCGTCAGCACAGATAATTGGGAATGTGCCTTAAGCACAAAGACACACTGGTCTGCATTCATTTCAGAAACATCCGCAAACAATGCAGAACCCAGCTCAATGGGATGCTTTGGGGCAAGAGAATCAATAGCTGCTTTCTCAAAGACGCTGCCATTCCCTCCTCATCGCCACGGGGAAAGACAAAGGGAAAGAAGGCGCTCTCTGTTCTCCGGGAGCCTCCTCCATCATCACGCCAAACTAATTACTTCTGGCGCTTTAACAGAAATACAGTTTGGAAAAGGCAGAGGTATAAAGCATGTTAATGACTGTGTTATATTGTGGGTCCTAATTATGAAATTACGAGCACTTGCAGCAATGTGGAAGCGAGTCCCTGCAATGCCATGGTAATAACCTCTTTGGGGTGCACACGCACCCAGGGCAGGGGCCAGATGGAAGGAGCCTCCAGGTGCAATGCAGGCGTTGAGCGGACGGAGCATGGAGGGTTGAAAGACCGGGCTTGGCCAGTAAATGGACAGGTTCCCCTTCCTGTAGGCAGGGAGGTCGGACAAGGCTACCAGGCCAGCACAATTGGACAGACCCGAGTTCCACCCTTCCTTCACTCATGTTTATAAACTTCTGTGCCAGGGCGGTGCTTGTGAACGGGTTGGGCACATGCCCTTGGGGCAGCCAGGCCTTCACAGGGGAACAGCTACCTAAAACGCTGGCAGATCGGCATAAACTCACTGCAGGAAACAAACGCAGTGTGATGGAGAGGGACAGGGGACCTGCTTCATAGTCCTCAAGGTGGCTTCTTGGAGGAGGTGACATTTAAGCTGTGATATGAAGAATGAGAAGGCCTTGGCTTGAAGGGAGAGAGGGAGAGCATTCTGGGAGGAGGGAACATGAGAGCCAGCATCCTCTGTCCTACCTACCCCAGAGACCAGTGTGGCCAGAGAGGTAGAGTGAGGCCAGGGCCAGCCAGGCCACACAGAGCAAGGCCAATGTCACATGTTCAATTGTCAGCCAGACTGAGAAGTTTGGTTTTTTCCTCAGCCCGAGGAGAAGCCCTCAGAGGCCTGTTTTGGTTTGTTGATTAATAAACTTTTCAACAAGCATAGAAAAGTTGCAAGGATCGTGTAGGGAGATCCCGTACACCCCATCCCCAGCTTCCACCGTTGTTAACATCTTATTAATACTAGAGAGGCCTGGTGCACAAAAATTTGTGCACTGGGGGGGGGGGGGGGGGGGGGGCACTCCGC
>NW_005359580.1:14711-20391 GCF_000412655.1 Myotis brandtii | reverse complement strand
GCTGCCCCCTGTCACTCTCAGAGCAGGGCCCATCAGGGGGGTTGGGGAGCTCCCCCCTGTCAAACACAGAGCTGCAGGGCAATCAGGGGATTGGGGAGCTCCCCCCTATCAGGCACAGAGCAGGGCCCGTGGCGGGGGGTGGTTGGGGCGCTGCCCCCTGTCACACACAGAGCCGCAGGGCAATCAGGGGGTTGGGGAGCTCCCCTCTGTCATGCACAGAGCAGGGCCGATCAGGGGGTTGGGGTGCTGCCCCCTGTCACTCACAGAGCAGGGCCTATCAGGGGGTTGAGGAGCTCCCCCCTGTCACTCACAGAGCAGGACCCATCAGGGGGTTGGGGTGCTGCCCCCTGTCACTCACAGAGCAGGGCCCATCAGGGGGGTTGGGGAGCTCCCCCCTGTCAAACACAGAGCTGCAGGGCAATCAGGGGATTGGGGAGCTCCCCCCTATCAGGCACAGAGCAGGGCCCGTGGGGGGGGGTGGTTGGGGCGCCGCACCCTGTCACACACAGAGCCCCAGGGCAGTTAGGAGATTGGGGAGCTCCCCCCTATCAGGCACAGAGCAGGGCCCGTGGGGGGGGGTGGTTGGGGCACCCCACCCTGTCACACACAGAGCCGCAGGGTGATCAGGGGGTTTGGGCGCTGCCCCCTGTCACGCTGATCCCGGTTCCGGGAGCCTCGCTGCTCCGCTGATCCCGGTGCTGGGAGGCCTATTACCCTTTTACTATATAGGATAGAGGCCTGGTGCATGGGTGGGGGCTGGCTGGTTTGCCCTGAAGGGTGTCCTGGATCAGGGTGGGGGTCCCCACTGGGGTGCCTGGCCAGTCTGGGTGAGGGGCTGAGGGCTGTTTTCCGGCTGGCGAGTGACTAAAGCTTCCAACCGCTCCTTGTTTTCTTCTCTTTTTTTTTTTTTTTTTCTGGGCCAGCTTTAGCTCTGAGGCCTCGCTGCTGAAAACATAGATACAATGTTGCGGTCCGAGCCCGGCTGAATGGAAGCCCTTTTCTGGGGTTTTGTTTAGCTTCTTATTTGCAACATAGTATATAGTTGCTTAGACTTGCAGCTGAGAGGCTGGCAAGTAAGGCAGCGAATGTTGGAGTCTGCAGCAAGCAAGCCTCCCTGCTCGCTTCAGTGCCTGGCTGCCGGCCGCCATCTTGGCTGACAGTTAATTTGCATATACTCACTGATTAGCCAATGAAAAGGGTAGCGGTCGTACGCTAATTACCATGTTTCTCTTTTATTAGTGTAGACTAGAGGGGATTCATGCACTGGTGGGGTCCCTCAGCCTGGCCTGCGCCCTCTCGCAATTGGAACCCCTCAGGGGATGTAATAGTGCGCTAAGCGGCAGGCGGCCAGGGAGGAGCCCGAGCCCGGGCCAGGTGCCACGCTGCTCCCACTCATATGGCCCCACTGTGCCTGCTGCTGCTCGGTAGCGCTGCTGTGGAGGCGGGAGAAGCTTGCACCGCTGCAGCTGCGCTTGCCAGCTGTGAGCTTGGCACCTGGCGCCTGTCAGTCAGCTGAGCAGGCTCCTGCCGTGGGAGCGCACTGACCACCAGGGGACAGCTCCTGCGTTAAGTGTATGCCCCCTGGTGGTCAGTGCGCGTCATAGCGACAGGTCGACAGGTCATTCAGTCGTTCGGTCATTCGGTCGCTTAGGCGTTTATATATATAGATAGATGAGACATTTGTCACTGAGGAGCCAACACTGATACCTTCTCACTAATAAAAGTCCAAACTTGATTCAGATTTCCTAAAATGTTACCCGGCGTGCTTTTTCTGTTCCAGGATCCCATCTGAGACATTACTTTCCTCTCCTCTGCCCCGTCCTGAGGCTCCTCTTGGTGGTGCCGGCTTGCAGACTTTCCCTGTTTTGATGGCCATGACCGTCGTGAGGAGTTCTGGTCAGGGATTGTGCAGACTGTCCCCCAGTTTGGTTTTTCCTGTTGCTTTTCTCATGGGTTATAGGTTACTCGACTGGGATTGTGGAAGGAAGATCGTGGAGGCACAGGGCCATTTGCATCCTGTCCTGTGCAGGGTACATGCCATCAAGGTGACTTTGCATTGTTGACCTTGACCTTGATCCCCTGGCTGAGGTGGCATTGGTCAGGCTTCTCTGCTGTGAGGTTCCTCTTGGTTCCTCTTTTCATTTTCTTTCCTTTAGAAGGAGTCACCGCTCAGCCCACAGTTAGGGAGCAGGAACTAGGCTTCGCCTCCTCAATGGGGGACTAGCTCCATAAATTACTTGGAATTCTTCGATACCGCAGTTATCTCTTCCCCGTTTATTTACTTATTCAATAATCTATTTACTGTTGTTGTTTTTGTTAATCCTCACCTGAGGTTATTTTGTCCATTGATTTTTTTTAGAGGGAGTGGAAGAGTGGGAGGGAGAGAGAGACAGAGAAACATTGATGTGAGAGAGACACATCAACTGGTTGCCTCCTTCACATGCCCAGGGCCGGAGATCTAACCTGCAACCCACCGTGCCCTGGACTGGGAATCGAACCTGAGACCCTTCGGTGTGCGGGCCACACCGGCCAGGGCGTTCAAGTATCTATTGTTACCAGTACAGACCCATAGATGTTTACTGTGTACTTGGGTTATAGTCCAACGCTGCGCTGTTTATTTTCTTGCCCACATTATTCCAGCTCAGGCTGCTGGGAGCTCCTGTGTCCCTTTGACACACCCCATCATTTGGTTTCCCTTGCATTTCCTTTCATTCTGGCACTTGTGTTTCTCTGCCCAGTCCTAGAACCCACTGTGTCTCCAAGGAGCCCTAGCTCCCCTTATTAGAGAACGGCGTTGGGAACCCAGATTGGAACCTGGGTCTCGGGAGGTTTGCAAGCACAAGGGTGGCATTACCTCATTTTCGTTCTAAATGTGTCCCTCTGGCTGCTGTGGAGGGAACGCACTGGTGGGGGCCAGAGAGGAACCCGAGGTACCAGTGAGGAGCGTGCTGTGGGCGTGTCGGTGAGAGGTGGGCGTGTCGGTGAGAGGTGGGCCTGTCGGTGAGAGGTAGGCGTGTAGGTGAGAGGTGTGGGGACCGCCTGGACGCCCCCAGGTGGTGTGAAGATTACTTTAAAGACAGTTGATGCTACCAGATGCAGAGAGAAGCCTTCTCGGAGCTTCCTTTATCTCACTAAAAGCAGAAACTTCTGGGAGTGAAACGATCATAAATTTCCGTTTCCACGGGAGTTTTATGGCCACGAAGAAGATGGAAGAGACCACTTGCACCTGCATAAGCAAACATTACCACAAATTCTCTCACCTCCTGTTTGCTCCCCTAGAAAGCCATTTGTTCCTCCCATAAAAGCCTCTTCTCTCCCCTTTTCTTCCCGAACTTCAGCCATTTAGAAAGCTACTTCTTTTGTGAGTTCCCACATGAATACATTCTGTGCGGTATTTTTTTTCCCTTCCTCTTCATCTATCTTTTGCCAGTTTAACATCCTTGCTCCCCAGGCACTGAGCCTAAGCCGTCCCCCCTCCGCACCCCGGCAACCTTAAAGGGACGATGGCTTGAACTACACAAGGACACGGGTCACCTCGAGACGAACCCTGGCAATGGCAATACACCCACCAGATTGTCCCTCTGCCCAGCTCTCCTCAGACCCCCGCCCAGCCTACCTCTCCCCCCAACCCCTCCAATACATTTCCTTTCTCTTCACTCTCCTGAATTGACTTCTGTGGCTTACAACCAGGAACCCTAACCAATAGAGTTTAACCACTTCACCCTCGACCTCTACAGTGGACTCCTAGAAGGCAGGGTCTGGGCCTGGTTCATTGCACCGTCCCCCGGCTCTCACACAGAGCCCAGCACTGGGGCCAGGCTGGAGAAGTGCTTGTTGAGCTGGATTTGTGCTAGTCCATGAGCAAAACAGTTGGCTGCACGATGGAGCGCCATCCACGGGGCGACAGGGGGCACCTTGGTAACCCACTTAAGAAAATAAACTGTTCGCAAGTTCTCTCCCCACATTCATTTGCAGGGAAACAATTAGTGTGCTAATTAAAACAGAGTCTTATCTGTTCATTAAAGTCAGCTCAGCAGGACCTCCAGTTGGCAAGACTTGGTTGGCAGAAAGTTGAAGGTTCTCCGGTAGCAGAGAAGAAGCCATTTTCCTTTCTCGTCAAATGTTCAATAACTCGAGTGACGGTTGAAGTTGGCTGACCCTCCCTTCAATGGGCCCCCATTAGCAAGGTAGGCAGGCACGTGCCAATCAACACCCATATCCCAACTCAAGTGAGCGGGCGTTGGTAATCCTTCTGCAGGCCTGGCCCGGCTGGAGTGGGCCTTGCTCCCGAAAAGGAAGAGTCTGTTGCTCAATTAATAGTATAAACAAGATTTCAGAAGGGAAGGTTTAACCTACTTGAGAGAACGCACTGTTTTTAAGCAATTGGCACCATTTGCACACAATGAGCGAGCTAATTGCAGAAAAGCCTTCTTCCTGCTTTGAAGAGGGATCCAGCAGGACCCGCACTTGGCAATACTTTGCCAACAGTTACTTAGTATAGTTAGCATCACCACATGTTCTTGAAAGGAATAATGCAGCAATTCACTGAGAGCGCTCCCCTGCATTCAGATGTCTAAGTAATTCTCTGTAATTCTCACTAGGCCTTAATGTCGGCTCCTATAAAACGGGGGTGATGCTTATCTCATAGGGCGGTTGCGAGGAGCTAATGAGTGTGTTTATGCCCAAATATGGCAGCTAAATTCACTCTGGCCTTCCCCCAAATTTGGTCAAACGAGGAGACAGATTCTGGGCTCAGCTGCTGATGGGGACTGCCGGGCATCCTGCTGCCTGATTCGGCAGCCGCTGCATTCTCAGAATGAGATCGGCCTCAGCCCGTGATCTGGGTTCTGTTACCAACCAGCTGGGCAACCTGGGGTCAAATCTTTCCTGCTGTCAAAGGAGCTGGGTGAAGTAGGTTTTTGGTTTTAAACTTAAAAAAAAAAAATCAGAAACATCTTTGCTCGCTTACATTCTGTCTGGGAGGAAAGACATTTCTCCTACGCTCTTAGGGGAGTGGCAGGGGGCCTGCAAATTAAACTAACCAATGACATTAACCAAAGAAAAGGCACCGAACGGCCAGTCCACCCCAGTCATCAGGCTGGGAGCTTTATTGCTAATGTGCCCCAGAACTGTCATTGGGTGGAATCTCAGCAGGACCTTCTGTCTCGGGGTAGTTTTTATATAATCAGAAAAACACAATCGAGGTTTCTCTTGGGCTCCAAGCACATGAACTTGTCCCTACATGGATTCCGCGACAGGAGACACGTTCTCCGATCAAGTAAAGGAAGGAAATACATCTGGCTGACTGATGGTTGACTGTTTTCTGCAAGTAACTCGCAAACAAGGAGAGGGGAAAATCTATGTTTGAACGGACTCCTATATCATACCAGCCAGCTGGGACGCTGGCCAAATTTTCTGGGCTAGAAATAAAGAAGGATTCTTTTTCCTCTTGCCTGCGGGAAACAGTGCGCCTTCAGGCCTGTGTATTTCATAAGGATCACGATTGGATCGCACGCGTTGTTGGTTTGGAGGAGTCTCGGTCTCATCCCAAACCTTTTTCTCAACGCCGCTAACGTTATTGTCTGTACAGAATAAATGGGAGATTTAGTTTATGCTCCCTGCTGAGATGATCATTCCACAAGACAAGTGCCCCTTACCACTGGCTGCTCTGTTTGTGATA
>NW_005359580.1:6915-14687 GCF_000412655.1 Myotis brandtii | reverse complement strand
TCTGGGTTTTTTATATATCCCCCCCCCCCGCCCCCGCCCAGAGAAGCTGACAATCGAGAAGGTAAAGGAGCCCAGCTAGTGTGGCTCGGCTGGTTGAGCATCGTCCCTCGCACCAAGAGGTTGCTGTTCGATTCCCGGCCAGAGCACATGCCCTGGGTTTCTGGCTCCATCCCCAGTAGGGGGCGTGCAGGAGGCAACCAAAATATGTTTCTCTCTCATTGGTGTTTCTATCTCTCTTTCCCTGTCTCTTCCTCTCTCTAAAAAAAAAAAAATTTAATAAAAATATTTTTTTTTTAAAAAAGAAGAAGGTAAGTGATGTGGGCACTGGTGCATTCGTGTGACCCCTGGGCTGAGAACTCAGCTTGAGCGCCATGTTAGAGAATCTGCAAACCCTTTGTGCCCTTACGGAATTCAATCACCATGCCCCTGCCTTTGGTCCAGGCCGTTGGTGCAAAGATGGTGCAAAGATGGTGCAAATGCAATTCCACACCTACTGCCTCAGAGCCTCCGACTGCTGGGGCTGGGTGGGCGGTGTGTGTTGGGTAAGGTACGGGAATAATAAATAAAATACGTGACTATCCTTCAAAACTTACCTCTGGAGACCACCAGGTGTCTTTAAGATCTTCAAGGCTGAGACCACCAACAAATTCACCCCCTATTCCTCCCTGGCAACCCAGAGGGCCACCTTATGGAAACACAGGTGGTATGGAGGAAAGAAGACATATAATTTTGGGGTCTGAGAGGTCATCCACACCCCCCACCTCCTCCTCTACCACTTTCCTGTTTCCCCGGGGTAACCAACACATCACCCACAACCCCCATGGGCCCAGCAGCCAGGCAGCCGGAAGGTCAATGCTAATGAAAAATGCTATCTGGGAAACAAATGCCAGCCAAGCTGACATAATTAGCTATATTTGTGGTCCTTGGGGTTTGGCAAGGGAGGATGGGGTGGGAGGAGAATTGGGGAGGGGGACATGCTCTTCCGAAGCTTCTGGAACAAAGAGAGCAATTTGGATGGCCTCCAGTGAGTGACGGCGATTTTCCAAGCGGCTCTCTAATTAGTGCTTGCCCAGCTTCCGCGAGATGGCTGCACACAGCAAATAAACGGGACGCTTGGCTTCCCCTTAGCTCCAGCCCATGGACTTTCAGGACGTTGACAGCTTCGGATTCAGCCTTTAGTGCCACTATTCCAGTGCTGGAGGGTGTTCCCCCCAAAAGTGCCGTTGGCCTCACAGCTTAATAATGGTGTTGACATCCCAGATACCCCAGAGCCGAGCTTCGGATTCAGCCTTTAGTGCCACTATTCCAGTGCCGGAGGGTGTTCCCCCAAAAAAGTGCCGTTGGCATCACAGCTTAATAATGGTGTGGACATCCCAGATACCCCAGAGCCACTTAAGAAGAGTCATTTGTTCTCTGAGGTAGATGGGGAAATGAGAAACATGTATGTGGTGACAAATATCCTTTTTACCGGGTTTTTAACTTCCCAGTGAGCCAAGTTTACTTCTGCATGATCTTGAGCAAGGAGATTAACCTGAACTAGCCTCGATTTCCTCATCTATAAAAGAGCGTTAACAACACACATATCCTGAAGGATTGTGGTGTGGATCTATGGCAAGGGTGTAGCTCGGTAGATGCTCAAGAAATGTTATCTAATGATAGTGACAGTAACAGTGACAAGGATGCTGCTGCTGATGATGATAATGAAGGTGATGAAGAAGAAGAAGATGAGGATGGTGATGGTGATGATGATAATGAAGATGAGGATGGTGAAGATGATGATGATGAAGATGGTGATGGTGATATTGATAATGAATTTACTTCCCCTCTGTGATTTGTGTTCCTGGAACCGGGAGAACTCAACAATATAACATAAAGAGGGACTGTTGGCTGATGAGCTCATGCACTGGTGTTCATTGTACAATGAGGCATAATAAGGATAATTACCATGTGTAGAGAAGACGTCCTCAAAGTACTTTCACGTGTGTCACCTTATTTGCACCATTCCACTGCTCAACGCGGGAGCTACCATTATCATCTGAAGTTTACAGACGAAAGCAAAATGAGACTCAAAAGATTACAAGTCTTGCCTAAGCACCCGTAATTGTAGGTAAAATAACTGGGTCTCGAACTTGAGCCACGAGACCACAAATCTGATGTTCTTCCTGTGGCACAAATACTGCCTCCCAAGCATTTCAGGGAGTGTGGGGAGAAGTGGATGACATCGGTTGAGGTGGCTCCGGCAGATGGAACTTACCAAAAAGGAACTTGAGAGACAGAGACCTGAGACAGAAGGAGTGGCACCTACATCCAACACCCACTTCTTCAAGCTACAGGAGAGATGGATGTTGACGTGAGCTCAGTGGAAAGTCAGAATTCCAAAACACATGCAATGAACTTGTGTCTGTTATCCTTGCTGCCTACCAAGCTACTCTGAAAGGTAGTGGCTCAGAATAACAGCCACTCACTTCCTTTTCTCTTGCAGTTCTGGGAGTTGAGAGGACGTAGGTAGCTCTGCTGCCCCATGCCATGTCAACTGGGCTGCAGGTGTCTGGGGGGAAGCTAAGCAGAGATGTCAAAAATGGCTCCCTCCATGCCTGGCTGAGAGCTCGGCGGGGGAGCCTCAGTTCTCCTCCACGTGGCGTCTCCACGTGGCTTGGACTTCCCACAGCTGGGCAACTGGGTTCTGAAAGGAAGGATCTCAAGGGTGAACGTTACAAAGAGAGCAAAGAGAAGCTCCCAGCGTTCTTAAAGCTTGGGCTCAGAAGTCCCGGGACATTCCGGGTACCATAGTCCATGGATCAGAGCAGTCACGGGGTCAGCCCACATTTCCAAAGCAAGGAAATAAAGCTCCATCTCCAGATGTGAGAGAGGCATGTGCCTGGGGGAGGGGAGGCACTGGCGATGGCCATCTTTGAGACGAGAAGCTGAATGGTGTCATTTTCAAGCATGAACTACACCGAACTTGGGTGTATGTAGTATCCTCTTGTTAGAGTAAGAAAAGCGATCATAGCTACAACATAGTCAGTGGATGCTACGCAAATCGAGGTGACTTACGTTTCTATTCTCACACAGGGAGGGATTATAGAGATGAAGGATCTGTCCAAAGCATCGCACCCAGACACAAGGAAAAGGGACATCTCTGCCTGGGTGTCCTTTCTAGAAGACAGAAAAATTTCCCAGCAGCCTCCTGCCTCCCCCAGCAGATTTTCTCTCCATCTTTCTTGGCCAAGATCGAACTGAACATCCAATCCTAAGCAAGTCACAAGCGAGGGGACTGGCATTATCACTCATGTTCACTAGACAACGCCACATCCTCTAAGATCCTCCTCTCCCCCCTCTCTCATAACATCCCCACATCGGGGCATTAGAAATAGAATGCGCCCAAACTGTTTGTCTGAGGCCAGAATAACCCTGACACCGAAGCTTGACAAGGATGGGAAAAGGAATGTTTTAACCCATCTCACACTTAGGATCCTGAATGCAAAACTTCTAAATAAAGTGCTGGCAAAGGGAATCTAGCCCTATATTTGAAATAGCAGCACACCATGACTAAGCAGGCTTTATCCCTGGAATGTGAAGACAGTAATAGTAGCGGGCCTTCATCAAGGGCTCACTACGTGCCAGAAACTGTTTTCACTTCCTTTTTAAGACTTAGAACCCTTGAGGATATACTTTTAGGTTCTCAATTTTGAAAATGAGGAAATTGAAATACAGAGAAGTGAAGTAACTTGTCCTTGAACTCAGCTAGGTACCTTCCACATTAGAAAAATCTATCAAGTAATTTATCACAGTAGCCGTTTAAGAAGAAGAATCACTTTATCATCCCAACAGATGCAGAAAATCATCTGAAAAAAATTTACAGATGATATATTTTTGTGATATATTTTTTTAAAAACTGTAGTTCCGACCTCTGAGAATCCACTCCTCCATAAAAGCAATAGAAATACTGGCCAAAAATGACCCGAATCAACTTTTTTAGAACTGTAAAGTAACCAAAGTCTAATAATAACCCAAGGAGCATTTATTCAAGAAAAAGAGCTGAATCTTGAAAAGATCAGTGAAGTTCATGGCATTTTAACTTTCTCTATTCCCATTCTTTAATTTCAAGCTCTGTGTCCTTGAAAATCAGCAGCCACAGACCCATAGTGGCCACAAAAGCCAGTCCCTGGGAGGGCCAGACTGGGTTTGGAACTCCTCACAAAGCCCCATCCTGAGAGAAGTGTCACTATTTGACTTGTCTTGAAGACCCCTGCCAAAGCCCTGTTTGCAAGGCTTGTCATTCTTTGACCTGACTCCGAGCCTGCTCAGTGGATAAAGCCCTCAACCAGACCATTTATTTTTTAACAATTTAGTGGCAATTTTCGTTTGTTGTTGTTTTCTGTTAATCTTCACCTGAGAATATTTTCCCATTGACTTTTAGAGAGAGTGGAAGGAAGGGGGAGAGACAGAGAGAGAAACATCATGTGAGAGAGACACATCGATCAGTTGCCTCCCGCACGCACCATGACCAGGGCCCGGGATCTAGCCTGCAAGTGAGATACCTGTCCTTGACCAGGGACCCTTCAGTCCACGGGCCGACACTCTATCCACTGAGCCAAACCAGGTCATCAATTTTAGTTTTTAACGTCACAGCTGCCTGAGGTGGTGACACCAATTGAAGCAAATAAGCACCTGGCCAGAAATCTTAAAAGGGAAATCTGAGGAATGGGATGCACATAAGGGGCTTTGAAAACCTTGAACATATTCCTGAGCATCTAGAATACCACACACACACACACACACACACACACACACACACACACATACACACATACACACACACATACACACACACACATACACACACATACACACATATACACACATATACACACACACATACACACACACATACATACACACACACACACACGACTGTGCACATGCCCAGAAGGACCAGAGAAGGTCCTAATCTCTCACCTCTGGATGACCTTGAGACCCTGAATAAGCAGAAATTGAAGGCTAAAGCAGAGTTGTAAACTGCTAGAGCATTGAAGGCACACAGGGTCCCTCAGCAAAAGGTAGAAGATTTATTGGTTCAAGGCATTTAAGATCATCTATGTCTAATCATTAACTGACCACTAAGCTAAACAAGCAGAGGCTTCAGTGACTATACATGACAGGGAACGGATTTTACATAATCAGTCCAGAAAAGTCACTAAACAAACCAAAAAAAAAAAAATGAGAGGGTGGGAACAGCAACAACGATAAATTCTGGGAAGGAGTCCAAGCTCATTCTATGAAGCCAGCATCACCCTAATACCAAAACCAGGTAAAGACAACACAATGAAAGAGAATTACAGGCCAATATCCCTCATGAACATAGATGCCAAAATCCTCAACAAAATCTTAGCAAATCAGATCCAGCAGTACATCAGAAAGATCATACACCATGACCAAGTAGGATTTATCCCAGGAATGCAAGGATGGTACAACATCCGTAAATCAATAAACGTAATACATCACATAAACAAATTGAAAGAAAAAAACCACATGGTCATATCAATTGATGCAGAAAAAGCATTCGACAAAATCCAACACCCATTTTTGATAAAAACTCTCAGCAAGGTGGGAATAGAAGGATCATACCTCAACATAATAAAAGCCATATATGACAGGCCCACAGCCAACATCATACTCAATGGACAAAAACTAACACCATTTCCCCTAAGAACAGGAACAAGACAAGGATGCCCACTCTCACCACTCCTGTTCGACATAGTACTGGAAGTATTAGCCATTGCAATTAGACAAGAAGAAGAAATAAAAGGCATCCAAATTGGAAAAGAGGAAGTAAAACTGTCCTTATTTGCAGACGACATGATATTATACATACAAAACCCTAGAGACTCCATCAAAAAACTACTAGACTTAATACATGAATTTGGCAATGTAGCAGGATACAAAATTAACCCCAAGAAATCTGAGGCATTTCTATACACCAATAGTGAACTTTCAGAAAGAGAGATTATAAAAACAATCCCATTTACCATCGCACCAAAAAAATTAAGCTACCTAGGAATAAACTTAACTAAAGAGGTAAAAGACCTCTACTCAGAAAACTACAGGACGTTGAAAAAAGAGATAGAGGAAGACATAAAGAGATGGAAGAACATACCATGTTCTTGGATTGGTAGAATCAACATCATTAAAATGTCCATACTACCCAAAGCAATCTATAAATTCAACGCACTTCCCATTAAAATACCAATGGCCTACTTCAAAGATCTAGAACGAACTCTCCAAAAATTCATCTGGAATAAAAAAAGACCCCGAATAGCTGCAGCGATCCTGAGAAAGAACAAAGTAGGTGGGATCTCAATGCCAGATATCAAGCTGTATTACAAAGCCACTGTTCTCAAAACTGCCTGGTACTGGCACAAGAACAGACATATAGATCAGTGGAATAGAATAGAGAGTCCAGAAATTAGCCCGAACCAATATGCTCAATTAATATTTGACAAAGGAGGCAAGAACATACAATGGAGCCAAGATAGTCTCTTCAATAAATGGTGTTGGGAAAATTGGACAGATATATGCAAGAAAATGAAACTAGACCACCAACTTACACCATACACAAGAATAAACTCAAAATGGATAAAGGACTTAAATGTACGACAGGAAACCATAAAAATTCTAGAAGAATCCAAAGGCAACAAAATCTCAGACATATGCCAAAGCAATTTCTTCACTGATACAGCTCCTAGGGCAGTTGAAACTAAAGAGAAAATGAACAAATGGGACTACATCAAAATAAAAAGCTTCTGCACAGCAAAAGAAACCATCAACAAAACAACAAGAAAACCCACTGCGTGGGAAAACATATTTGCCAACGTCATATCTGATAAGGGCCTAATCTCCAAAATTTATAGGGAACTCATACAACTTAACAAAAAGAAGATAAACAATCCAATCAAAAAATGGGCAAAGGACCTAAATAGACACCTTTCAAAAGAGGACATTCAGAAAGCCAAGAGACATATGAAAACATGCTCAAAGTCACTAATCATCCGAGAGATGCAAATCAAAACAACAATGAGGTACCATCTCACACCTGTCAGAATGGCTATCATCAACAAATCAACAAACGACAAGTGCTGGAGAGGATGTGGAGAAAAAGGAACACTTGTGCACTGCTGGTGGGAATGCAGACTGGTGCAGCCACTATGGAAGACAGTATGGAGTTTCCTCAAAAAACTGGAAATGGAACTCCCATTTGACCCTGTGATCCCACTTCTAGGAATATATCCCAAGAAACCAGAAACACCAATCAGAAAGGATATATGCACCCATATGTTCATAGCAGCACAATTCACCATAGCTAAGATCTGGAAACAGCCTAAGTGCCCATCAGTAGATGAATGGATTAGAAAACTGTGGTACATCTACACGATGGAATACTATGCTGCTGTAAAAAAGAAGGAACTCTTACAATTTGCAACGGCATGGATGGAGCTGGAGAGCATTATGCTAAGTGAAATAAGCCAGTCAATGAAGGAAAAATACCACATGATCTCACTCATTCATGGATAATAAAGACCATTACAAACTTTTGAACAATAATAGATACAGAGGCAGAGCTGCCTCAAACTGATTGTCAAACTGCAGTGGGAAGGCCAGAGAGGGTTGGGGGGCAGAAGGGAGGGGAGTAAGAGATCAACCGAAGGACTTGTATGCATGCATATAAGCAAAACCAATGGACATAAGACACTGGGGGGTAGGGGAAGCCGGGG
>NW_005359580.1:2595-6153 GCF_000412655.1 Myotis brandtii | reverse complement strand
AAAAAAAAAAAAATTCTGGGAAGGAGGAGAAATCTTATTTCCAGAGTTGCCACATTATGCTATTTAAAATGTCCAGAATTCAATAAATTTCAAGAAAAAAAATAAAAAAAATAAAAAATTCTGGGAAGGAGGAGAAATCTTATTTCCAGAGTTGCCACATTATGCTATTTAAAATGTCCAGAATTCAATAAAAAATTTCAAGACACACAAAGAAACAGGAAAGTATGGACCATACATGGGGGCGGGGTGGAGGGGGCTGAATAAGCAATAGAAACTATCCCTAAAGATATCTAGAAGTACAAAACTGCAAGCTAGGAAGCATTGTTGAAATGAATTAATGAAGACTTAAATCAATAGAAAGATGTACTATGTTCATGGATTAGAAGATTTAATATTGTTAAGATGTCAGTACTCCCCAAATTGATCTGCAATTATTATCCTTATCAAAATTCCAGCTGCTTTTTTACAGAAATCGACAAACTGATCCTAAAATTTATATGGCAATACAGGGAACTTTTTAATAGCCAAAACAATCATGATAAAGAAGAACAAAGTTGGAAGACCTACACATTCCAATGTCAACACTTACTATGAAGCTACAGTAATCAAGACAGTATAGCACTGGCATAAGGACAGACATATAGATCAATGGAACAGAATGAAGAGTCCAGAAACAAAGATCTGTAGTTAAATTATGTTCTATGAGGATGCCATGACAATTCAATGTGGACAAATAGTATTTCCAACAAATGGTACTGGGATAACTGGGTATCCACATGCAAAAGAATGAATTTGGACTCACCCATATGCACTCTTGACTCAACATTGATCAAAGGCCTAAATATAAAAGCTAGAACTATGCAACTCTCAGGAGTAACAGGTATAAAACTTTATGACCTTGGATTGGGCAAAGGTTTCTTAGCTATTACAGCTAATGCACAAGAAAAATAAATAAATTAGACTTCACGAAAAGTAAAGTTCATATGCATTGAAAGATGCTAAGAAAGTGAAAAGGTAACCCACAGAATAGGAGACGATATTTGCAAATCATGTATCTGATAAGAGATTTACATCCAGGCTATAAGAAATTATACTACTTAACAACAAAAGGACAGGTGAATGGATAAACAAAATGCAATGTGTCCATACAATGCAATATTTTTCAGCAATAAAAAGGAATGAAGTGTTGATACATGCTCTGACATGGATGAAGCTTGAAAACATTATGCTAAGACAAAAAAAGCCTGTCACAAAAGACCACACATATAATACGACTCCATCCATATAAAATGTCCAGAATAAGCAACTCCATAGAGACGGAAAGTAGATTAGTGGTTGCCAGGCGTTGGAGAGAAGGGATGAATGGGGTTTCTTTTGGGAGTAATGACAATGTGCTAAGATTAGATAATGGCAATGGTTGTACAACTCTGTGAGTATAATAAAATAAAAACCCTGAATTGTAGTCTTTAAAATGGTGAATTTTACAAATGGTGAATTTTTTCTTAATAAAGCTCTTATTTTAAAAATAATAAACTAGAAATAGAGGAAACTTCCTTAACTTGATAAAAATGTGTCTATCTACATTTTATGATGTTCAGTCTAAAATAAACATCATAGGTAATGGCAAAACTGTAAAAATATTACAATTCAAGTAAAAAATAAAATAAGCATGCCTGCTATAAATTTTTATACAGCATTGTACTAGACCCTAATAGCAATATAGAACAAGACAAAAAGCAGGTAAGGAATAGAAAGGAAGGAAGAAGGAGAGAGGGAGAGAGGGAGGGTGAGGTGGGGAATCATTAGTGGATGATATAATTGTTTTGGGTTGGTTTTGTGTGTGTTTGTGTGTGTGGTTGTTTTTTGTCAATCCTTACCAGAGGATATTTTTCCATTGATTTTTAGAGAGAGTGGAAGGGAGGAGGAGAGACAGAGAGAGAGAAACATCGATGTGAGAGAGACACATCGATTGGTTGCCTCCAAAATGGGCCAGGGATCGAGCCTGCAACTGAGGTGCATGTCCTTGACCGAACTCGAACCTGGACCCTTCAGTCTGCAGGCCAAAGCTCTAGCCACTGAGCCAAACCAGCTAGGGCATGGCATACTATTAATTATTTACATAGAAAATCCAAGATGATCTACAGCCAGTTAGAACTAGCAAGATAGTCAGCAGAAATTTCTAGATTCAAAATTCAACCATGTTCCTATATGCCTGCAATAATCAATTAGAAAATATAACTGGAAGAAAGTTCCGACTCATAAAAGCAAGAAAAACTATGCTACTTGAGAATAAATCTAGCAAAAGATGCAAGAGACCTTTACGGAGAAAATTGTAAAAAGTTACTGAAGGACGTGAGAGAAGACCTGGAAAGATGGAGAGATATAACATGTTCATGCATGGGAAGATTCAGTGTTACGCAGATGTCAGTTCGCCCCAAGATTCAGCTATAAATTCATTGCGATTCCGATCCAGATCCCCATGGAGCTTTTCAAAGATCTGACAAACTGAGTCCCACATTAATCTAACGCAGTTAAAGGCAAAGAAGAGCCAGGATAAAAGAACTCGGGGAAGGAACCTTCCCAAGTAGATGTAAAGACTCACCATAAAGCCACCTGACATTAGAATGCGGGGAGAGGCATGCAAGACAGACAGATCCATCCGTGGAACAGACCGGAGAGCTCCGAGGCCCTCAAGCATCTGTGAGGACTTGGTCACAGGGGCTGTGTGCCTCAGCAGGGGGGACGGTGATTATTCAACAAATGGTGGCACAATTGCTACCTCCATGGGGGACATTCCTAATCGGATCCCTACCCATTACCACACCTAAAAATAAAGTCCAGAGACATCAAACACAAAACTTTAAAACGGGCATGAGGAAATGTAGTTGAATACCGTCACGATATGGCGCTAGGCAAAGAGTTCCTAAACCAGCGATTCTCAACCTGTGGGTCGCGACCCCTTTGGAGGTCGAACGACTCTTTCACAGGGGTCACCTAAGACCATCCTGCATATCAGATATTTACATGACAATTCATAACAGCAGCAACATTACAGTTATGAAGTAGCAACGAAAATACTGTTATGGTTGGGTCACAACATGAGGAACTGTATTTAAAGGGCCAGAAGGTTGAGAACCACTGTGACCTAAACAAATAGCAAAAGATAGAAACATAATAGAAAAAAAATAAATAAATTTGGCTGCATCACATACTCACATTATTGTCTGCTGAAACCATCACGGAGCAAATTCAACGTGCAAGCAACACATTTGGAGAAGATAGCTCTGACAGTGTAGAAATAGTATTCGGAATACACAATGCCCCTCCATCTCAGAAGAAAATGGCAAGCTACCTGATAAAAAAAATGAATAAAGAAAATAGGAAAGAAATAAATAAGAAATATAAAAAGAAAGCTCAAATGGTTTACAAATATATGTTAAATAAATATATTGTATATATTTAGTAGTCAGATAGCAACTTCAGTGCTAATCTGAGAAATAACATTTAAAACATTAACATTGAAATCTATTGTATACAGATCATGTCAGCCAGCCACCC
>NW_005359580.1:539-1157 GCF_000412655.1 Myotis brandtii | reverse complement strand
GCAGGCCCTCGACCAAGGGGGAAAATGACACCAGTCCCACGGGAAGCTGAGTTTGGGTGCAGACCCCCACTGGGAAGAGTGGGGTGGGAAGGGTTCAGTCCTCCCCGGCTCACTGTCCAGCCAGCCTGGAGTCTGTTGCCAGGGTCACTTTGGCCCATTCTGCTCATCACACTACAAGTAGTGAAGGGACGTGGGCAGGCGTGGATTTTTATTTTATTATTTTTAATGTATTTTTATTGATTTAGAGAGGAAGGGAGAGGGAGAGAGATATAGAAACATCAATGATGAGAGAGAATCATTGATCAGCTGCCTACTGCACACCCCCCACTGGGATCAAGCCTGCAACCCGGGCATGTGCCCTGACTAGGAATCGAACCGTGACCTCCTGGTTCATAGGTCAGGTTGACACTCAACCACTGAGCCACGCCAAACTGGGCTTGGATTTTTAAAGCCTAGCATCAAGTAAAAGATGGATTGGGGCTGGGAGCAGGGCCACACCATGACTTTCACGGGCCCTAAGCATTCTTGCCTTCATGGGCCCCTTCCTCCATAAAAAGAAAGAAAGAAAGAAAGAAAGAAAGAAAGAAAGAAAGAAAGAAAGAAAGAAAGAAAGAAAGA
>NW_005359580.1:0-203 GCF_000412655.1 Myotis brandtii | reverse complement strand
GCCTGCCCGCCTGATCCCCCCTAACCACTCGCCTGCCTGCCTGATTGCCCCTAACCACTCTGCCTGCCAGCATGATCGCCCCTAACTGCTCACCTGCCTGCCCGATCACCCCTAACCGCCTCTGCCTCAGCCTCTGCTACTGCGGCTTCATCCAGAATGACATCCTGAAGGTCGTTCGGCTGTCTGGTCTAATTAGCACATTA
>NW_005359579.1:0-858 GCF_000412655.1 Myotis brandtii | reverse complement strand
TGCTTCCCACCCCCTTCATCCAAATGGACAGGTTAGGAGGTTAAGGGGAGAAGGAGGAGCCTCGAAGGAAGGGGATCCCCCAGAACTGCACCCATGGTCTCCCTCCGGACCTGACCTCTCTAGCCTGCCCCTGCCCCCAGCAGATCTGCATTTCCCAGACCCTCTGGCGCTTCCAGGCACTGGGCATTCCCGCATCTTCCCTGCCTCCCAACTGCTGACCCCCACTGTCTCCTACCCCAGAAGCACTCTGTCCTCCCCAACGTTTGGTTTTTATAGACTAAATGCATGGTGGGCGTAGCTGCTTCTCCACAGATTTTATTTGATAAGAACCCAGTGAAATCGCCTAGCAACTGAGCTGCTCAGACTTCATATCAGGGACAATGAATGACACACCTTACTTGGCTTTGATAGCAAAGCAATATTATTCTCTTATTTTTAAAATAGATTTTTATTGATTTCAGAGAGGAAGGGAGAAGGAGAGAGATAGAAACATCAATAATTAGAGAGAATCATTGATCAGCTGCCTCATGCACGTGCCCTATTGGGGATCGAGCCCACAACCCAGGCATGTGCCCTTGACCAGAACTGAACCTGGGACCCTTCAGTCCTCAAGCTGAAGCTCTATCCACTGAGCAAAACCAGCTAGGGCAAGCAATCCTATTCTTAAAGACCTGATTTTTGTCATAAACAAGTGGATTTGAATCATATCAAACCAATATACATTTTTTAATGAAATGTCTCTTCATTTCTACTAATGCAATGCTACCTTAAAGCATATGTTGTATAATCTATACTAATAAAAAGGGTAATATGCTAATTATACCAGACATCTTCCGGACATCCATCTGGACATCCTTC
>NW_005359578.1:0-766 GCF_000412655.1 Myotis brandtii | reverse complement strand
CATGAGAAACCCCACAGAAAAACCACATAAGTAAACCAAGTCAACTCACAGAACCAGGAGAAATAATAATAAACTGTTATTTTAAGCCCCTGCCTTTAAACGAGCTAATTATGCAGCAATAGGTAATCAGACGACCAGGTAATGAAGAAACCACTGAAACATTTTAAACAGGAGAGTGATAATAATTCAGCTCATAACTGAACATTTTGCATAGGTAGGACACCGGGAATCAGACTATTTAGAAAGTAGAGATAAACACAACACTTTGTCCCTGTTCTCATACACAATCTAGTTTTTTTTAAGGTTTGAGGGCTACTGGATGGAACTGAGCGACGTTCCTCCTTCTATGTACATATGATATTTATCACATAGATTCTGAAGATATCAGAGAGGGAGGGAGGGAGAGAGGGAGAGAGAGAGAGAGAGAGGAGAATCAAAACCCTTACACAGAACTTCTGACCCATGACTGATAAAGTAGCACGTTCCAACTCAGGTAGCAAGCTATGAAGATAACACCAAGGGTCCCTGCTTCCTGGTGCTCAGACTCTTATGCTTGTGTAATTCCATGCCATGCCAGATAGGGCTGACCCATGTAACCAATATGATGTTGCAGAAATAGCCATGCAACGGGTGAGGTTAGGTTTTAAATGACATTGCAGCTTTTGCCTTGCTCTCTCTTGGACCGCTCATGCTGGTCAAATTTGCTGTCCCCATGTCTGTATTACTCTCTAGTAAAAAGCCTTATGTATGGTCAAACAAAATTCTT
>NW_005359577.1:0-922 GCF_000412655.1 Myotis brandtii | reverse complement strand
GGAGGGGCCGCAGGAGGGCTCCAGGGCATGTCCGGCCTTGTCTTGCCCAGTCCCAATCAGCCAGACCCCAGCAGCAAGCTAATCCACCAGTTGGAGTGTCTGCTCCCTGGTGGTCAGTGTATGTCATAGCGACTGGTCGAACAGTCGAATGACACTTAGCATATTAGGCTTTTATTATATAGGATATATAAAAGCCTAAGTGATTGTTAAGACTGGTCAGCTGGTCACTATGACGTGCACAGACCACCAGGGGACAGACGCTCAATGCACAAGCTGCCCCCCGGTGGCCAGTGCGCTCCCACAGCCAACCTCCCACAGCCAGCCAACCTCCCACGGTCCCTCCCCCAAGATGGCCGGCCCTGATCAGATCCGACTGGGACTGGGCGAGACAGACCTGATCAGCCCCAATCACTGGCCAGGCCGAGGGACCCCACCCGTGCATGAATTCGTGCACCGGGCCTCTAGTATAGGGTGTGTGTGTGTGTGTGTGTGTCACACACCCTTTATCCATTCATCAATCAAAGGACATTTAGGTTATTTCCTTATCTTGGCTATAGCAAATAATGTTGCAGTGAACATGAAAGTGCATATATCTTTAGATTAGTGTTTTCATTTTCTTTGGATAAATACACAAAAGTGAAATTACTGGATCATACGGTAGTTCTATTTTTAATTTTTTGAGGAACCTCTATACTGTTTTCCACAGTGGCTGCACCAATGTACATTCCCACCAGTATACAAGGGTTCCCTTTCCTCCAAATCCTTGCCAACATTTGTTATTTATCTTTTTCATAGTAGCTATTCTAACAGGTGTGCAGTGATATTTCATTGTGATTTTGATTTGCATTTTTCTGATAATTAGTGAAGTTCAGCATCTTTTCATGGACCTGTTGGCCATCTGTATGTCTTCTTTGTAAAATTT
>NW_005359576.1:0-781 GCF_000412655.1 Myotis brandtii | reverse complement strand
GCAGGGGTAGGTTTCTTAAAACTGCACAGACATGCAAGGGTTTTTTTTAAAATGGAAACTCCTCTCATGTTATTCAGCTAGAGCACTTCCGTTTAGAAACAGCACGTCCACCTCTGGGAGCGGGTGAGGGGCTGCGTGCAGAACACAGACGCTTGGATGTTTCTGGATTCTCGGCCAGGGCACCTTCCACAGAATGGCTTGTTTTACGGTCAGGAGATTTATGAGCTTCATTGATTGCTACAGATCGGGCGTGTGAAGATGTGTATCCAGATGGTGTTTGTCCACCCTTGTCAAGGTTGTGATTGGAAAAGCCACACTGGCCACCGATGGCGGAGTCTGTCCCGGAGCAGTGGCCTGGCGGTCAGGCTCCTGTTTACATTGTGGGATGCGTTGGCAGCACTGCAGTTCAGCGTGAATGCCGAGGAGGGACGTCGGGGTTCTACACGTGGCAGGTGAACCTTCAAGTACTCTTAAATGTTTTGTTTAATTTGAACTGGTGACAAGAAAAATGTGGTATAAATCTGGTATAAATACAGATGTAACAAGACAATAAAAAACAGAACCTGGCTGGAGAACTTGGCTAGAGATCCTGGCTAGGCTGTTGATCAATTGAACGCTGTCTCCGTGTCATTCCTTCTTTGCCGACTCCGTCCACACCTTTGGGGACCCCTGGACCTGTTGGGGTTAGACCCCAACACCCGCCATCATTGAATTGAAGATCACGCTGTGCCCCCCGAGGCTCCGCTCCCTTTCACCTGCATCGCCTTCGCCCACGGAGGCC
>NW_005359575.1:0-809 GCF_000412655.1 Myotis brandtii | reverse complement strand
TAATTAGCCCAGATATGCTAATTAGTCATGACCAGTACGCAAATTGACCACCACTTCAACACAATAAGAGAGGGATATGCTAATTAGTCCTGATATGCTAATTAATCACAACCAGTATGCAAATTGACCATCACTCCAACACAGAAGATGGCTGCCCCCATGTGGCCACAAGATGGCCGGCAGAAAAGGGCAGTTGGGGGGGACCAGGCCTGTAGGGGAGGGCAGTTAGGGGCAACCAGGCCTGCAGGGGAGGGCAGTTGGGGGCAACCAGGCCTGCAGGGAAAGGCAGTTGGGGGCGACCAGGCCTGCAGGGGAGGGCAGTTGGGGGTAATCAGGCCTATTGGGGAGGGATGTTGTGCGGGAACCAGGCCTGCAGCAGAGGGCTGTTGGGGGTGACAGGGCCTGTAGGGGAGGGAAGTTTCGGGTGATTGGTCCTGCAGGGGAACAGTTAGGTGTTAATCAGGCTGGCAGGGTAGCGGTTAGGGGGTGATCAGGCTGGCAGGCAGAAGCGGTTAGGGGCAATCAGGTAGGCAGGCAGGTCAGCGGTTGGGAGCCAGCAGTTCTGGATTGTGAGAGGGATGTCCGACTGCCCATTTAGGCCCAATCCCTGAGGGGTTCCAGATTGGAGAGGGTGCAGTCTGGGTTGAGGGACAACCCCCTACCCCCAATGCATGAATTTCATGCACCAGGCCTCTAGTTAATAAATAATAATATAAGAATAAACTCTGTGTTTTATGTACTCACAAATATATACCTACCTTTGCCCCACCATGTATGTATGCCTACCATTTGTTTTTAAATTTATTATT
>NW_005359574.1:0-758 GCF_000412655.1 Myotis brandtii | reverse complement strand
TATAATAAAAGGCTAACATGCAAATTGACCAAACGGCCGAACGACTGGTCTCTATGATGCGCACTAACCACCAGGGGGCAGCCACTCAATGCAGGAGCTGCCCCTGGTGATCAGTGTGCTCCCACAGGGGGAGTGCCTCTCAGCCAGAAGCCAGGTTCATGGCTGTCGAGTGCAGCAGCAGTGGCAGGAGCCTCTCCCACCTCCGCAGCAGCGCTAAGGATATCCTAAGCCAGTAGTCAGACATCCCCTGAGGGCTCCCGGACTGCGAGAGGGTGCAGGCCGGGCTGAGGGACCCTGCCCCAGAGTGCATGATTTCATGCACAGGGCCTTTAGTAGATTTATAAGGAAGACAACAGAAAATAACGTTTAGTGGTACATCCTATTTTGGTCTCCCTGTAGCTGACTCAGAATTCAGACAATTTCAGGGGAAAACTAAACAGTGTTATTTACCATGCTTAGTTGTCATGATCAACAGGGTCCCATGTGGTTCTGTTTTTCTCTTTCATCATCAACATCATCATTTGGCATCGCTGTCATGGATGTTGCCATTATCACCCTCATCTTTACAGATTCTTCTTTCACTGCAGGGGTGGGGGCAGGTTAGGATATGAACAACTCTGGGGACCATTACTCCACCTGCCGCCATATTGATCACGGTTTCCCACACGCTGCCCTGGTGGCCTCATTTCCATTCCCTGCTGCTCCATACCTCCTGCAAGCAGCTGAGCCATGGCGAGCTCCCTGTGGGTCCTGAAAAC
>NW_005359573.1:0-883 GCF_000412655.1 Myotis brandtii | reverse complement strand
ATGTATTTATTGACATTTTATTGTTCATATTTTTATCCCTCCTCCCCTCCTCCTCCTCCTCCTCCTTTATTCCTTCTTCTTCTTCTTCTTCTTCTTCTTCTTCTTCTTCTTCTTCTTCTTCTTCTTCTTCTTCTTCTTCTTCTTCTTCTTCTTTTTCTAGAATACCCTTCAACAACAACATTTCATGTAATAATGATTTAGTGGTGATGAGCACCTTTAGCTTTTTCTTGTCTGTGAAGCTCTTTATCTGACCTTCAATTCTAAATGATAGCTTTGCTGGGTACAGTAATCTTGGTTGTAGGTCCTTGCTATTCACCACTTTGAATTTTTTTCCCATTCCATTCTGGCCTGAAAAGTTTCTATTGAGAAATCAGCCAACAGTCATATGGGTGCTCCCTTGTAGGTAACTAACTGCTTTTCTCTTGCTGCCTTTAAGATTCTCTCTTTGTCTTTAACCTTTGGCATTTTAATTATGATGTGTCTTGGTGTGGGCCTCTTTGGGTTAATCTTGTTTGGAACTCACTGCACTTCCTGGACTTATAAGTCTATTTCTTTCACCAGGTAGAGGTGTTATTATATCTTCAAATAGGTTTTCAATATCGCTCTCATTCTTCTTCCAGCACCCCCATGATACAAATGTTGATATGCTTGAAGTTGTCCCAGAGGCCCCTTACACTATATTCATAGATTTGGATTATTATTTTTTTTTCTTTTTTCTCTTCTGATTGAGTGGTTTGCTTCCTCATATTCCAAATTGCTGATTTGATTCTAGGCATCCTTTCCCTACTGTCAATTCCCTGTAATTTATTCCTCATTTCAGTTAGTGTATGCTTAATTTATGTCTGGCCTTTTTCATGTCTTTGATGTTCTCACTAATTTCCTT
>NW_005359572.1:80366-85403 GCF_000412655.1 Myotis brandtii | reverse complement strand
AAAAAAAATCTTTACAAACTGTTATAATAATCACCACAATCAAATTTAACTAGATAAAAAAAATATTAACATGGTGGGAAGAGAAATAAATGTGTGTAAATGATATGATTTGCTTTATATAACTTTATTTCAGGTAATTTTCCATTTTTAACTTGAGACTTTATCAAAGCACAACCTGTCAGTTTCAGTTAATTTTTGTCAGTGAGCCTCAATAAAACATGACTGTGATGCACAACAGATGGTATTGTAATGGATTGTCTAATTGTTTCCATTAGGTACAATTTTTTAATGTAAAATAGTCACAAAGAATAAAAATTATACATTAGTATTCCTAAAACAAAACTAATACAATTAGGTGAGTCGATTCAGCTTTTAAAATGTGCAAAATTGCTCATTTAATAATATGCTAACCTGAGGAAACCCAAATGATCAAAAAGAGTAATGCAAAATGCACTTCAGTACAGACATTACCTTGTAAATTCAAGGGACATATAATTAGAAAATCATTTGAAAATGCTAAATATTTAAGATTATTTGAATATGTGGATATTGCTATATCTCTATAATAGGCTATTATTTTATTTTATTTTATTTTATTTTATTTTAAATTGATTTCAGAGAGAATCATTGATCAGCTGCCTCTTATATGCCCCCTACTGGGGATTGAGTCTGCAATTAGCAACAGGACATGTGCCATGAGTATGAAACAAACTGTGACCTCCTGGTTCATAGGTCAATGCTCAATCATTGAGCTTCACCAGTTGGGCAAAAATAGGTTATTTTAATAAATATAAATACTGATTTCTTATTTATATAAGAGAAATGTAAATACTGAAGTGAAATAGCTACTGTTTAATAAGGAATAGAAAAATCAAAATTATGTAAATTTCATTATTTTAATCTATCAAAAATAAGAATTTCTGCAAGATCTTATGAAAGCTAAATTAAAACTCTGCCCTATTTTAAACATCTAAAATTTTTTAAATATTTTAAAACTGGCATTGAAATAAACAGTATATTTGTGTATTTTTTTCTGGAAATTTGCCCAAAATTTATAAGTATTTAAAAAGTATAGTCTACTATCTCACAGAGTAAAAACATAGAAAGACCCAAATTCTGGTCTCTTGAATGAACATTATATTCATCAAAGCAGATTAGGAAATTGCAAATCTGAATGAGGACCCTAGCGGTCTAAGTTATGTGTGATAGTCATATTTCTAAGTGTTTCTCATGTACTACTTAATTTAATCTTCACCACCTCATTTAGAAGATTTTCATCTCTGTTGATAGAGATATCAGTAAGACTCAAATAGATAAAATAACTCACATTACACAAGTGATAGAAAAGTGGGAGAATAAGAATTCATCATAAATGATCCTGTCAACTGGTTTTCACAAGGTGATAGTCTAGAGAAATTTGAATGAGTCTGTTAAGGATGGAGAAATATTTAAATGGAAAAAATGCTCACTTGGGGGGTTATTTTGTGAAGTCAAATTTCTTTAAATATCATTGTGAAATGCCTGCTCTCTGAACCCAGCATTAGAAAACAATTCATGTGAAAATGACAAATCTTTATTTTTGAATTTTAACATATCCTTGTTGTCATTTTTTTTAAAAAAGAGCAAAGAATTTCTTAGTCTTTATTTATATCAATTTTCAGCCCCATCACAAATCATAATGAGAAAGCATTAATCCTGATGGTAGTTCCCCTTGAACTCTAATGAATTCCATATATGTTTATAGGACAAATTTGGTTAATACAAAGTGCAATAAACTAAGTTGTTAGAAGCTTTTTTTTTTTTTCTGCATGAACGTTAGGTTTTATTTGGAAATATTTTTTTATAATTTTTATTTCTTAAAGTATTACAAAGAGTATTATATATGTCTCCTTTTTTCCCCCCCTTGACATTCCCCCGGCCTCCCATACCCCCCAGTGTCTTGTGTCCATTGGTTATGCTTATATGCATGCATACAAGTCCTTCGCCTCCCCAGGCTTCCCACTGTAGTTTGACAGTCTGTTCAATGTTGCTCTGCCTCTGCATCTACCCCTGTTCATCAGTCTATACTGGTCCCCATTATCTGTCCCAACCTCACTGGAACAGTCCCAACCTCACCGGGGCCGTCTCAGCCTCACCGGGGCCATTTCAAATTAGTAAAGTGATACTAATAAAAATGCCGCTCAAAATATTGACTTTTTAATTTTAGTTATTTTGTCAGAAAATTAGTCATAGATGATAACTGGAGACCAAATTTGCAGTGTAAAGATCCTAGAATTTTTATATTTGACAAATAATTAAAATGAATAAATACTCAAAATGATCATAGTGAAGCATCTAAAAACCATAATAGGCAGTCAATATATTTTTATACTTTTATTTCTGATGTATTATTTGTAATGTGCAGCCGTACCTCAGAGGTATTGAAAGTTGGTTTCAGATCACCTCAATAAAACAAACATTGCAATAAAATGGGCCACAACATTTTTTGTGTCTCATTGTATATAAAAGTTATGTTTATACCACACTATGTCTATTGTGTGCAATAGTATTATGTCTTCAAAAACAATGTGCATACCTTAATTTAAAAAATACTTTATTGCTTCAGCAAGTCATAATATTTTTGTTGGTGGAGGGCCTCGCCTCTATGTTGATGGCTGCTGACTGATCAAGGTGGTGGTGTAGCAATTTCTTAAAATAAAACAACAATGAAGTTTCCCTCATCAATTGACTCTTCCTTTCATGAAATATTTCTCTGTGAAATGTAATGCTCTTGATAGCATTTTACCCATAGCAGAACACCTTTCAAAATTGCAGCTAATCTTCTCAAACACTGTTGCTACTTTATCAACTAAATTTATGTAATATTCTAAAGACTTTATTGTTATTTCAACAATCTTCACAGCATCTTAATCAGGAAATTTCATTTCAAAAACCCATTTTATTTGTTCATCCATAATTAGCAACTCCTTATTTGTTGCAAGTTCTTTTATGAGATTGTAGATATCCAGTTACATCTTCAGGGTCCACTTCTAATTCTAGTTCTCTTGCTGTTTTCACATCTGCAGTTACTTCCTCCACTGAAGTCTTGAACCTCTCAAAGTCATCAGTGAAGGTTGGAATCAACTTCTTCCAAACTCCTGTTGATGTGTTGACCTCTTCTCATGTATCATGATTTTTTTAATGTTATCTAAAGTTGTGAATCCTTTCCAGAATATTTTCAATTGACGTTGCCCAGATTCCTCAGAGGAATCATTATCTATGACAGCCATAATCTTACAAAATGTATTTTTTAAATAACGGTACTTGGATGCATAAATTACTCCTTGAACTCAAGGTTGAAGAATAGATGGTGTGTTAGCAGGCATGACAACAACTGTAATCTCATTGTATGTCTCCATTAGAGTTCCTGGGTCACCAGGTGCTTGTAAATGAGCAGTAATATTTGAAAGAAACCTTTTCTTTCTGAGCAGTAAATCTCGACAATATTTAGTGATTCATGTTGTAAAAAGATGTGCTGTCATCCCGGCTTTGTTGTTTCCTTTAAAGAGCACAGGCAGAGTAGATTCAGCATAATTCTTAAAGGCCCTAGGATTGTCACGATGGTAAATGGCCATAGACCTCCGCTTAGTCACCAGCTGCCTTGGCCTCTACCAAGAGAAGTCAGCCAGTCCTTTGAAGCTTTTAAGCCAGGCATTGATTTATCTTCTCTAGCTATGAAGGTCCCAGATGGCATCATCTTCCAATATAAAGCTATTGTCTTTATTGAAATCTGTGTTTAGTGTAGCCACCTTCGTTCATTATTTTAGCTTGATCTTCTGGATAACTTGCTACAGGTTACATATCAGCACTTGCTTCACCTTCTATTTTTTTGTTATGGAGATGGGTTCTTTCCTTAAACCTCATCAAGCATCCTTGGTTTGCTTCAACTTTTCTTCTGCAGCTCCATGATCTCTCTCAACCTTCATAGAATTAAAGAGAGTTATGGACTTTCTCTGGATTAGGCTTTGGTTTATGGGAATGATGTGGCTAGTTTCTATCCAGACAACTAAAACTTTCTCCAAATCAACAATAAGGTTGTTTCTCTATCTTTTGTGTGTTTACTGAAGTAGCACTTTTAATTTTCTTCAAGAATTTTGCATTCACAACTTAGCTAACTGCTGCAAGAGATCTAGCTTTCAGCCTATTAAGGATTTCAACATACCTTCTTCACTAAGCTTTTAATTATTTCTAGCTTTTTTTAATGCTTCACTTATTTAATAAACATTTGATAATATTTTCTTAGGAAAACATTACCCCATTACCCCTTCATCTTTAAGGATTGCAAAATATGCTTTTTCTCTTTGGCAATGATTGCAAATAAAATGCAATTTTTGTCTCATTTTTTAGTATTTTATATTATTCTAGAACTGACTATAAGTGGCATGGATTTTCTTTTTTGAAATTTTTAAAATTAAATTTATTGGGGTGACATTGTTTAATAAAAGTATATATGTTTCAAATGTACATTTCTATGGTATATGATTTGTATATTGCATTGTGTGCCCACCACCCAAAGTCAAATCATCTTCCATCACCATGTATTGTCCCCTTTATCCTTTACTACTCCTCATCTCCCTTCTCTCTGGTAACCATCATACTGATGTCTTTGTTATGAGTTTCAGTTTTATATCCCACATATGAGTGAATTTATGTGATTCTTAGCTTTTTCTGACTGATATTTCACTTAGTATGATATTCTCAAGGTCTATCCATGTTGTTGTAAATGGCAGTATTTCATCTTTACTTATGACTGACTAGTATTCCATTGTATCTACACTAATAAAAGAGAAACATGGTAATTAGCGTACGACCGCTACCTTTTCATTTGGCTAATCAGTGAGTCTATGCAAATTAACTGTCAGCCAAGATGGCGGCCGGCAGCCAGGCACTGAAGCGAGCATGAGGCTTGCTTGCTGCAGACTCCAACGTTCCCCGCCTCACTTGCCAGTCTCTCAGCTGCAAGTCTAAGCAACTATATACTATGTTGCAAATAAGAAG
>NW_005359572.1:69428-79512 GCF_000412655.1 Myotis brandtii | reverse complement strand
CCCCTGATGGGCCCTGCTCTGTGCATGACAGGGGGCAGCGCCCAACCCCCTGATTGGCCCTGCTCTGTGCGTGACAGGGGGTGGCGCCGCAACCTCCCCATCGACCCTGCCTTGAGTGTGACAGGGGGTGGTGCCCCAACCCCCTGATCAGCCCTGCTCTGTGCCTGGTAGGGGGGAGCTCCCCAACCCCCTGATCGGCCTTGCTCTGTGAGTGACAGGGGGCAGCGCCCCAATCCCCTGATTGGCCCTTCTCTGTGCGTGACAGGGGGTGGCGCCGCAACCTCCCCATCGACCCTGCCTTGAGTGTGACAGGGGGCGGGGGCCCAACCCCCCAATCGGCCCTACCCTGAGCGTGACTGAGGGTGGCATCGCAACCTCCCGATCCGCCCTGCTCTGTGCATGACGGGGCGGCGCCCCAACTCCCCAATCGGCCCTGCTCTGAGCCTGACCAGGGGCTGCACTTAGGGATTGGGCCTGCCCTCTGCCACCCGGGAGCAGGCCTAAGCCAGCAGGTCGTTATCTCCCAAGGGGTCCCAGACTGCGAGAGGGCACAGGCCGGGCTGGGGGACCCCCCCTTCCCCGCCCCCCGAGTGCACAAATTTTTGTGCACTGGGCCTCTAGTACATATATAACACTTTCTTTGTCCAATCATCTATTGAAGGACACTTTGGTTGTTTCCAGATTTTGGCCACTGTGAATAATTCTACAATAAACCATAGGGGTGTATATATCTTTGCAAATAAATATTTTCATATTTTTCTGATAACTACCCAGAAGAGGGGTTGCTGGATCATATGGTAACTCTATTTTTCATTTTTTGAGGATCCTTCACGTATATGGGCAAATAATTTTTGACAAAGGAGGCAAAAACATAAAAAGGAGAAAAGAAAGCCTCTTCAGTAAATGGTGCTGGGAAAAATTGGAAGGCCACATGCAAAAGATTGAATTTATTCCCATGTACAAAAATTAATTCAAAATGGATCAAAGACCTAAATATGAGATCTGAAACAATAAGTTACATAGAAGAAAGCATAGGTACTAAATTTATTGTCCTTGGTCTTAAAGAAGATTTTATGAATTTTACCCTAAACACAAGGAAATTAAAGAGTAAAATAAATGAATAGCACTATATCAAACTAAAAATCTCTGCACAGTAAGAGAACCCACCAACAAAACAAAAAGGCAATCAACCAAGTGGGAAAATATATTTGCAAACAACTCTGACAAAGGATTAATATCCCAAATATATAAAGAACTCATACAACTCAACAGAGAACAAACAACCCAATTTAAAAACGAGCAGAAGACCTAAACTGACACTTCTCACAAGAAGACATATAAATGGCCAATAGATATATGAAAAGATGCTGAATTTCACTAGCTATTAGGAAAATGCAAATCAAAACTACCATGAGATACCACCTCACACCTGTAAGAATGACAATTATCAACAAGACGCGTAATAAGTTTTGGAGAGGTTGTGGAGTAAAAGAAAACCCCATTCACTTCTAGTAGGAATGTAAACTGGTACAGCCACTATGGAAAATATTCCTAGCTTTTGATATAAAGTGAGAGGCCTCCTTTCACTTGAACAATTAGAGTCCATTGTATGATTGCTGATTGGTTTAATTTCAATGTCATTTTGCCTTAGGGAATAGGGATACTTTAAGAGAGGCAGAGAAACGGGCAACAAGTGGTCAGTGCAACAGCCAGAACACACATTTATTGGTTAAGTTCCTTTTCTTTCACAGACACACTTAATTGCACCCCCAACAATTATAATAGTAACATCAAAATCAATGATCACAGATCACCATAACAAATGTAATACTTGGAGTAATAATAATAAAGTTTGTGGTATCGCAAGAATTGCCAAAATGTGGCATAGACATGAAGTAAGCAAATGCTATTGGAAAAAAATAGCACTGGTAGAATTGCTTGAGGCAGGGTGGATACAAGCCTTCAATTTGCAAAGATGCAATTACCTGTGAAGCACAATAAAACGAGGTATGCCTGTACATCCTATCTAATAACAGACAAAAGGGTAATTGACCGTACCTTCTCTACGCCTCCCATTGGCTAATCAGCATAATATGCAAATTAACCGCCAACAAATATGGTGGTTAATTTGCATACATAGACACACAGTGGCTATGGGCTATGGGAGCTTGCAATCAGAGCTGAGAGGTCCCCTGCCCACGCCTGACGCCTCAGTCAGGAGCCCTGATGGTGGGGAGGGAACAGGAGGGGAACCAGCGATGGTGGGGAGAAGGAGCAGAGTCCATGATAGCGGGGAGCTGGGGGTCCCCTGTCCAGGCCTAATGCCTTGGTCAGAGGCATTAGGCCTAGGCAGGAGTGGAGCGGGAGATGACGGGGAGATGGGGGTCCTCTGACCAGGCCTAACACCTTGGCCAGAGGCATTAGGTCTGGGCAGGGGAGGTTCCAGCATTCGGGGGTTGCAGGGGCAGAGCCTGTGATGGTGGGAGCTGGGGGTCCCCTGCCCAGGCCTAAGGCCTTGGCCAGAGGTGTTAGGCCTGTGCAGGGGTGGAGCCAGCGATTGCGGGGAGCAGGGAGGAAGCTGGCGATATCAGGAAGCAGGGGAAGAGCCAGCGATCATGGGGAGCAGGGACTGAGCCGACGATTGAGGGAGCTGGAGGTCCCCTGCCCAGGGCTAATGACTCGGCCAGAGGCGTTAGGCCTGGGCAGGGACCAAGCCAGCAATTAGTGTGAACTACAGAGGAAACACCTTTTCTGACGGCTCATTGGCTTAGCTCCCTCCATGCCACTGGTAATATTTTTAGTAACTTAGGTAATAAGAATCCAAATAAGGGATCTAGGGTTTTTTACCACACTCCTGGAGAAAAAAAAGGAAGGTCTGCTGCTGGAGGGTTAAGAAATGTCATATCCTGTCCTTCCTGGTTTTGCTCAGTGGATAATGCCCACTGCTGGGTCTGGGTTCAATTCTGACTAAGGGCATGTACCTAGGTTGCAGGCTCCTCCCTGGCCTCAGCCCAGGTCAGGGCTCATGCAGGAGGCAACCAATCAAAGTGTTCCTCTCACTTTGATGTTTCTCTCTGTCTTTCCCTTTCTCTTCCACATTCTCTAAAAATCAATGGAAACATATCCTCAGGTGAGGATAAAAAAAGAAAGAAAGAAAGAAATGTCATATCCTATGAAAGACACATCTTGAAAATGCCTAAAGAAAGTTGTCATTTTTTCATGGTAAAGGGACTGGAGTCCGTGTTGATAAATACACCTTGGTGGCTGCGGTGACTGGCAGTGGCTGCAACAGCGGGGTGATGGGGCTGGTGCCTTCCCCTGATCAGCCCGGTTGTCTCCCACAAAGGGAGGCCAGACAGTGGCTAGGCCCGCTCCCCAAGGGGAGCAGGGAGCAGGGAGTAGGACATCCCCTGAGGGCTCCCAGTAAGTGATAGGGGGCAAGCTGGGCTGAGGGACCCACCCCCCTCCAGTGCACAAATTTTTGTGCACCGGGCCCCTAGTTAAAAATCATCACACAAAACTAGACCTGGGATTACTAGGGTGTGAGTAAACCATACAATTTGACTAAATCTCATTAATGTTAACAGTGATGTCAACTAGAACAGTTATAATGCATGCATAGTTCTATACATAACTAAACTATAAGTTACCAGGAGGACAGAGAATATAAGGCTTAAAGTAATAGACTGGGTTTTCCACTTACAGAAAGACTGAGTACATTTTCCCCTTTACTAAGAAAATTGGGTATTATTTTACATGTTCAGTGGTTAAGTTATACTTGAACATAAATCCAAATGACAAAATATGTCTATGCTGTTTTTTTTTTGTTGTTGTTCTGGGTCCTCTATTATATTCTATTGCTCTGTATATTTAACCATACCTGGTACTACACTGTCTTAATGACTAAATCTGCCTTGAAGGACTTGATATGCAGTAGAACAAGTCTCCACTTTTATTTTTTTGTTCAAAAGTGGTATGCCTATACTTGACCTTTACATTTCCCTTTAAATTTGAATTAGCTAAAACATTTCTAAATAGAAATAACATAAAAAATGAATAAATATAACATTTTCAATTGAATGACATTGAACTAATTGATACATTTTTACTAAATTCACATTTTTACCATAAGGAATCTTTCAGAAAATAATTCTGCTATATCTGAAAAACTTTTTAGATCTTCCTAATTACTTCTCAAGTTGTTTCATTGTTTTTCACATATAAGTTTTTGGACAGCTTTTCTTTGATTTATTCCTAATTATTTGATTTTTTTAAATTTTAATCAGCTTTCTTGGTATATAATTGATATACAAAGAATTACACATATTTAATGTGTACAATTTGATGAGTTTGGACATATGCAAATACCCATGATACTGTCATACAATCAAGGTATTAGATATATTAAAACCCCTGGAAGGTCATTTGGAAGGACATCCAGTCTAATTAGCATATTATGCTTTTATTAGTATAGACTAGAGGCCCGGTGCACAAAAATTTGTGCACTCAGGGGTAGGGGGTCTCTCAGCCCAGCCTGTGCCCTCTCCCAGTCTGGGACCTCTCGAGGGATGACCATCTGCTGGCTGAGGCCTGCTCCACAAGGGGTTGGGCCTAAGCTGGCAATCAAACATTCCTCTGGCAGCCCGGCAGCCCTCGAGGGATGTCCACTTGCCAGCGGGGAGCAGGTCTAAGCTGCAGTCAGACATCCTTAGTGCTGCTGAGGAGGCAGGAGAGGCTCCCACCACCACTGCTGTACTGGCAGCCATCAGCCTGGCTTGTAGCTGAGCAGAGCTCCCCACTGTGAGAGCGCACTGACCACCAGAGGGCAGCTCCTGCATTGAGCCCTTTTCGGTGAAACTTCCGTTTTTTCCGCTCTAGTGAAACCTTCACTTCCAGATTACCCGTTGGATGCCAGATGTCCAGTGTGTTTCCCTCCATGTCCCGCGTGGTTCAGGGTTCAGGATCTGAAAGAGGAGCCACACACAAATGAGAGAGAAAAGAGACAAGAGGCAATTTGGAAATGTTGGGGAGCCAGGCGGGCAAGTCCAACTCAAGGAGAGGGACTTCCACTGATGCTCAGGCTGCTCCAATCTTTTATTGATCTGGGGTAGCCCTAGGGTAAGGATGTTTCAATGACACACAGATTAGCTCATCAGCAGACAATTTCCAGAAATAGGCAGAATATCTAATCAACAATAATCAACAAGGATTTACATAAGTATCTAAGGAATTAAGTGAACTAAGGTGGGGATGATGCTTCAGCTACCATTATCTAGATTAACTGGGTGGTGCACAGCCCTGACCTTTGCTAGGACTTCAAAGGTTACTAACTTTTTGGGGTCTCTGTCTATACTCAGCTAGTGAAGACAATAAATGGACTCCGGCACACGATATTTTCCTTTATTTATTGGTCTTATGATTATTTTCTCAATTATCTTTTCTAGTTTTCAATATTAAAATTGAGAAAATGCAGGGTATGTCAACAGGTTTAGAGTTGTCCCTAAGGAAAATAATACAATCTAATCTAATAAAAGACAAACATGAAAATTGACAGTACCTTTGCTATGCCTTAAGCCACACCCACCAACCAATCAGAGCAACTATATGCAAATTAACCCAACCAAGATGGCTGCTGGCAGCAACAAAGCTGGAGCAAGCAAGAGGCTTGGTTGCTCCAGTGATGGAGGAAGCCAAGCTTCCTGCCTGCCGCGCCGGCTCTGAGCTCCACTCAAGGCAACAAAGTTTCAATTATAGAAGATAAATAAACCCCAGATACCTGCTTTCAGCCAACCGTAGGCACAGAGCTGGAGCGAGCAGGAGGCTTAGGTTGCTCCTGGCAATGGAGGAAGCCAAGCTCTGAGCTCTGAGCTCCACTCAAGGCTATAAAGTTTCAATTATAGAAGGTAAATAAATCTCAGAATAAAAAAAAAAGAAAAAAATGAGAGGCTGGGAGTTTCCATCACCAGGGGGCTTGGCCAGCCTAAAAACAGCCCTCAGCCATTCACCCAGACTAGCCAGGCACCCCAGGGGGACCCCACCCTGAAGGGGGTGTGACCATCTGCAAACAGCCATCAGCCCGTCATCCAGGCTGGCCAGGCTCCCCAGTGAGGACCCCCACCCTGAAGAGGGTGTGAACAGCCTGAAAACAGCCATCAGCCCCTCACCCAGGCTGGCCAGGAACCCCAGCGGGACCCCCACCCTGATCTGGGACACCCTTCAGGGCAAGCCAGCCGGCCCCCACCCATGCACCAGGCCTCTATACTATATAATAAAAGGGTAATATGCAAACTGTCCCTAACAGCAGAACCACTGGGAATGACTGGTCACCATGACAAACACTGACCACCAGGGGGCAGACGCTCAATGCAGAAGCTGCCCTCTGGTGGTCAGTGCGCTCCCACAGGGGGAGCTCTGCTCAGCCACAAGCCAGGCTGATGGCTGCCAGCACAGCGGTGGTGGTGGGAGCCTGTCCTGCCTCCTCAGCAGCTCTAAGGATGTCTGACTGCAGCTTAGACCTGCTCCCCGCTGGCAAGCGGACATCTCCGAGGGCTCCCAGGCTGCCAGAGGAATGTCCGATTGCCAGCTTAGACCCAATCTTCCAGGGAATGGGCCTAAGCCAGCAGGTGGTCATCCCCCTAGGAGTCCCATACTGAGAAAGGGCACAGGCCAGGCTGAGCCCCCCCCCTCCAAGTGCACAAATTTTTGTGCACCGGGCCTCTAGTAATTAATTAAAACAAAAATAAACTCTGTGTTTTGTGTACTCACAACTATAAACCTACTTTCCCCCACCCTATATTTCATTAAATGTACACCTTGGGATTGGCAATTGAAAATGATATCATTTTAATATTATACTTCTGTTGTGTTTTCTATACATCCAGCATTTGATGCATACACTTTTAGGGTTGTTATGTATTCTCATTGGATGAATCCTGTTATATGATAATATTACCAGTTGGTTTTTTTTGTGTGTTTTTTTTGTTTTGTTTTATTAGGGTTGGCACACTTATATGGTATCTCTTTTACATTATTTTTCTTTAAAGCTTTGTATCTTTGTATTTAATGTGTATCTCTTATAAACATCACACAGTTGAGTTTTTAGTGTTTTGTCTTTATTTGTTTACTAGAGGCCTGGTGCACAAAATTCATACACGGGGGGCACCCTCTCCAATCAGGGATGCCTTGGGGGATGTCCTACTGCCAGTTTAGAATTGATCCCACTGGGATCGGTCCTAAACTGGCAGTCGGACATCCCTCTCGCAATCTGGGACTGCTGGCTCCTAACTGCTCAACTGCCTGCCGGCCTGATCGCCCCTAAACACTCTGTAGGCCTGCCCGAATTTGCCCCTAACCCCTCTGCCTGCCTGCCTGATTACCCTTAACTGCCTCTGCCTGCCTGCCTGATCACCCTTAACTGCTCCCCTGTTGGCCTGGTCGCCCCAACTGCCCACCCCAATGGCCTGGTCACTCCCATGTGTCCTCCCCGGCTGGCCTGGTCACCCTCAACTACCCTCCCCTGCCGGGCTGATTGCCCCTAACCCCCTGCCTACCTGATCTCGCCCCCGACTGCCCACTCCTGCCAGCCTGATAACCCCTAACTGCCTCTGCCTCAGCCCCCACCACCATGGATTTGTCCAGAAGGAAGTTGGACGTCTGGAAGATTGGACAGTCAATACAGTCTAATTAGTATATTACCCTTTTATTAGTATAGATAGATTATATAGAATAAAATTGCTTAAATGGGGGAAGAAGCCTTTTTCAGCAGGAGGAGATGCTCTTGGCAGACAGAAATATATAATCCCTATATCTGGGCTGATAGCCAGCCATATACACTATACTGCCAAACTGGTTATTAGAAAATTGAACCGCTTTTTACACCTTACACCAAATAGCTGTTGCCCTTAAAACCCCTCCTCAGCCCCCACCTTAGGTTCTGCCTTTGCTTTTCACTCAGATTAGGTTCTGATTGGTCGGTTTCTATGTCAGTCAGCGTCAAAAGCTCCACCTCCTAGGCAGCCATTGGCTCCTTGCAGTTCATCCGGATTTGGTTCTGATTGGTCGATTCCTATGCCAGTCAGTGTCAAAAGCTCTGCCTCTTAGGCAGCCATTGGCTCTTCTGGGAAATCCAGAATGGCCCTGCTGACAGCTGTCTCTCTCTCTTGGGGGACTATCTCCGGGCTTGATCTGCAGCCTCTGCAGCAGCTGCTGATCAGGCTCTGCCTCTCTCTCCAGTCCTCTCTCTGAGCCTGATCTGCAGCCACTGTGCCTGCCTCACTTCGCCCCGCCCACCCGCCTGCTGCCAGCCTTGCTGTGATAGGAGCCTGTGGGCCATCGGGGGAGGGACTGAGAGGTGCTCCATGCACTTCCTGGTGACCGGTCCTCCCTGTGGTCCTTTAGGTCATGATGGCCTTAGGCTATCATTAGTATAGATTATTCTAGTCTGACAATCTTTGCTTTATGGTGGACTATTACATCAACATATGATATGTTGGGTTTTATAGCCACTACCTCACTTTTGTTATCTGTTTATTGCACTATTCCCCCCCGCCTTTATTTCTTATTTCTTGCTTTCTTTTGCATCAATCAGGTATTTTCATATCGTTTTACTTTTCTCATCTATTATCTTGTCAGTTCACTGTCCTTAGTTATTGCTTTAGTTGTTACTCTAGAGATTACATATTTTAATCTTTTTGAGCAATGACTAAACTTTATCACAATTTAACTTTTTTAAAATATATTTTATTGATTTTTTTACAGAGAGGAAAGGAGAGCGATAGAGAGTTAGAAACATCGATGAGAGAGAAACATCAATCAGCTGCCTCCTGCACACCTCCTACTGGGGATGCGCCCACAACCAAGGTATATGCCCTTGACCGGAATTGAACCTGGGACCTTTCAGTTCGAGGGCCAATGCTCTATCCACTGAGCCAAACCGGTTAGGGCAATTTAACTTTTTTCCTTCCTACTTTTTGTGCTGCTGTTACTGTGAAGAGAGGAATTCATAATGGAGGCCTGAGGCTGCTATCTTTAGAAGGGCCTGCTTGGCTGACATCTGGAAACTTTGATTCTGAAATGCTCCCTAACTGATGTTGTTTCTCTGTGCCTACAGTGTGATTTATAGTGAACATCTGCTTTCCTCTGAGAGTCCAGTAGTTGAGCTAAGTATGCCCACATGAAAAGCTCCCAATAAAAAATCTAAACTCTTTGTCTCCAATGGGTCCCCCTGGGCAGAAATACTGCACTATGTTGTATTTTCTCTGTTGTAGGGGTGGCAATCTCATTGGAGAAAGCAAGTATAGGAAGCCTATTCCTGGCTTGCTCCAGACTCTGCCTATGTCTTTTTCCCTTATTGACCCAGCTGTGTATCTAGTGTTACTGTGTTTCAGCAATAAATATGAGCCAAGGGGCCAACTATACGCTGAGTCTGTGAGTCTTTCTAGTGAATTACTCTACATGTGGATGGTCTTGGGGATCCCCAGACAATTGCTATATATTTTATGTGCACATATGTCGTAAACTTCATAAGATTTTATCATTTACTTAAAATGTCATGGTATTGCAAGCTTCCTTTGTCCTTCTTTTATATATTTCCCATTGACCCATTTGGGATCATTTATCTTCTGTCAGAACTCTCTTTAGTAGTCCCTTAATACATATCTGTTCTCTTAATTTTTATGTTTGGAAAATGTTATTATTTTACCTTTATTTAAGAAAAATATAGTTGCTAAGTACAGGATTCTACACTAGCAATTTTTTTTTTTTTTGCCCATCACTTATGAAACTAATGATGATTTTTCTCCAAAAGGTTGAAACTTTTCTTTTGTCTTTATCAGCACGTGATTATGATTCAGTTACAAGTGGTTTTCTTTAAATTTGTTTTATTTAGGTTTTAAAAATTTTATTTAATTGGTGATTTGATGTATGCCACAGACCTATATATGTAAGTTTCATGTATTTTTATTATTTCACTAGTGGCCCGGTGCACTAAAATTTGTGAACTCGGGGGGGGGGGGGGGGGGTGTCCCTCAGCCCGGTCTGTGCCCTCTCTCAGTCTGGGATCCCTCGGGGATGACCACCTCCTGGC
>NW_005359572.1:62369-68399 GCF_000412655.1 Myotis brandtii | reverse complement strand
TTGGGTGCTGCCCCCTGTCACGCTGATCCCGGTGCCGGGAGGCCTCTCGGCTCCGCTGATCCCGGTGCTAGGAGGCATATTACCCTATTACTATATAGAATAGAGGCCTGGTGCATGGGTTGGGGCCGGCTGGTTTGTCCTGAAGGGTGTTCTGGATCAGGGTGGGGGTTCCCACTGGGGTGCCTGGCCAGTCTGGCTGAGGGGCTGAGGGCCGTTTTCAGGCTGGCGGGGGACTGAAGCTCCCAACCACTCCTTTTTTTCTTTTTATTCTGGGCCAGCTTTAGCTCTGAGGCCTCGGCTGCTGAAAGCAGGTTTCTGGCCTTTTTTACCTTCTGTATTTGATACAATGTTGCGGTCCGGCTGGCTGAAGCCCGGCTGACTAAAGCAGGTTTCTGGGGTTTTGTTTAGCTTCTATATTTGCAACATAGTTGCTTAGAGTTGCAACTGAGAGGCCGGCAAGTCAGGTGGAGAATGTTGGAGTCTTCTGTCACTGGAGCAAGCAAGCCTCCCTGTTTGCTTCAGTGCATGGCTTCCGGCCGCCATCTTGGCTGGCAGTTAATTTGCATATCGCCCTGATTAGCCAATGGGAAGGGTAGTGGATGTACGGCTAATTACCATGTTTCTCTTTTATTAGATAGGATATTAACCAATCCAGTGTCTTCATGGATTATAAATTCACATTTTTAGGTTAGATAGTTAATGATACTCATGGACTCATGGGGTTCTTTGTGTTTATTTCTCATGTTGCTCCTTTCCTGCCAAAATGTGTCTTTACTGTTAATTGTTTTGTTATATTTTCACATAACTTATTTTTAAATAAATCACTGTAGAACTGACTTCCCTTGATTTTATGTTTCCTTATATACTATAATTAATTATGCATAAATATAAACTTAGCATTTAGAATGTTTATGTATAATGCTTTATATACATATCCACATGTTTTGTATTTTTACTTTTACTCTTAATCATTTTAGAAAATATTAATCTTCTTGTATAAAGATACATAAAAATTCTTATTTCCAACTAACTGAAAAGTAGCAAGTTTCTTTTAATTGTCAGAATTGTGGAGATTTATTTATTATTATGTTTTAATCTTTATTGTTGAAAGTATTACATAGGTCCTCTTTTCTCTCCCATATACTCTCAGACATCAATTTTTGAGAAATTTATATCAATTAAAACTAGGTGGTATAACTGTTAAAATTACTAAATAGGCCAATGAAACAGGTTAGTCTTCCAGCCTGCTCCTGTCCTTCCCCACCCAGGCCCTCACCACCCCATTGTCTGTGTCCAAGGGTTATGCATATATGCAACAAGTTCATTGGTTGATCTCTTCCTACTCACCCTCCAATGCCTTCCCTCTGAGGTTTAACAGTCTGTTCATACCTCTATGTCTCTGGGTCTATATATAAACATATTTATAAAATTATCTTTAATGCTCTACTCTTAATAGAAAATTCATGTTGCACATTTACTAAATGAGTTAAGAATTGTGAATGCTCATCGGAAATACTCCCATAATCCAAAAGGAGTATCTGAGATAATACACATTGTTTACTAAACACTAGTCTTTTTTTAAAAACTTTAAGCTTTCCATTGTATAACTGCACAGAAGTGAAGAAGCAATTTTACAGATAGCATTGTATAAATATGACTTTCATAATTTGATTTCTCCTAGTTTATAATATTCAATAACTTCAAATGCTTAACTCTTGTATTTGAAGATCTTTCAAAATAAAAATTCAAAAAATATAATTATGACCCATTTTCTATATGCATATATGTTATTTATATATCTTCTACAAGAAATATAATCTGCAATCCATTTTGGGTGCTATGTGATTAAAATAATTGCCAGTCTGCACTCTCAAATTCTTAGATTATTGATGAGACAAATTTTCAAAGTATTGTACATTTTCAATCATGTTAGCCATTTACCATAAAAAGGTATGATAAAATGAAAGTAATTTCCTCAAAAATGGCTAAATAAAAATATTTAGATTATAAAGTATATTAAAAATTATAAGCGACAAAAAGAGAACCTAATTATGAATTTACCAAAATATCTACCATAAACCAACTGAAATAAATCTAAATAAAAAAATAAAACAAAAACATTAAACTTATAAACACAAAAGAGCCCCAGACTCACTCAGATTTCACATGATTTGAGCTAAGTTGTAAAATAGACCACAGTGCCAACTTCCTGTCCTGGTATACTGCTCTGTGGATACTTTCCTTACTCCCCTTGAACTTTGATATCTCATCTCATTGGATATTCTTCTAACCCTGCTCTGTCTTTGACTTTTTCTAGCTGTCCACCTTCCATCATGTGAGTACCTTCTTCATCTTAACAGCCTCTCAAACTTATGATAGCTTGTCCCTTTCCCTTAGCCCCTGTGGGTGCATTATTTGCTTTGTCAGATATTGCCACCTCACTTGGTCACTCTGTCATGCAGAAGATGTTTTTATTCTACTGAAGCTCTGACCTCCATATATTAAGCTGCCTTTCCAAGTAGACACACCCTTCTTCACTCTGCTTGGTGTTCGCTGTTGTTTTGAGCACTGTCACCATTTGTAAATGTCCTTCTAAGCTTTCTCAGGTTCTGATACAGGGATCTGGGACATCATGTTCCCCTCCAACTCAGCATAATAAATTACCTTGCATGGCATCACCTAATATTTTTCTTGATTGGATGATAATGACATCAATACCAATTTCCTGATTTTGTAGATTAAATTGTGATTATATAGAATAATGTCCTTATTTAAATTAAATATATAATAAAGTATTTGAGGATACTAGGCACCATTTTGCAACTTGATCTCAAATGTTTCAAGGAAATGAAGAGAAAAATAGGTACTGCATTATTATAATAGGCATTAAACAATATTAGACTATTGTCATGATTAACATGTTATGATAGTTTTGCAGAAACAAAATGAACAAGTTTATTTAATTTTGAAAGCCTTTTTGCCTAGCATTTTAACTCTGTGCAAATGCTGTAAATGTATTGAAGGGAAAAACTCAACACTTTAAGACTTAAAACCTGCCAATTTTATCTCACCAGTCCCATGTAACCACCAAATCCTCTGCTATTTTCTCTCTTCCACAGCAGCAATCATCTAATTAAGGAAAATCTGAATTTATAACCTCTAATTTTGTTATTCAAATAAATTCAAACTATGCCTTTGTTGTAATTGTTACTATTCCCATAGATCACCAGCTGCAAAACTTCAGCTCATCTCTCCATAAGTCTCCCCTTTCCAGTACTTTAGTCCAATGTTTCTTTGGTATCTCTGATATCTCTAAAAAGATCATTTTTGTGGAGAAGTTTGACTTTTTAAGTTCCTTTTAGTGGGAATGATGTATTCCTTTCATTACTCAAACAACTTAAAATTGGAAGTCCCAATTTCTAAAAGTTTTACTCATTTTCACACTACACAAACTTGGTTTCTTAAGGTTTCCAATACAAAAGTACTTTATGAATTATGATAAAAATTAGCTGTCTTCAACATTCTGCCTTTCAGATATACAAAAAAATTATAAATCAAAAGATAAACTTTAAACTTTACTTATGATAGGATACAAAAGCATCTTTTGGGAGATTGGGGGAAAAGAAAGCTCAATCTTGACATTGTTTCTATGAAATATAGATATTCAGGATAAAATAGAAATGAGTTAGTATATACTACATATCTTACTAGCATAATATCAAAAGCAGTGTTCTCTTATTTGATTTTATAAACATTTTAAATTACTTACATAGTTATATCTCAATTTGTTTCCTCTCTCTCTCTTGGTGTTGCCAGAGTTGACAATAAAATAAATAAATACAGCCAAGCTAGTGTGTCTCAGTGGTTGAGTGTTGACCTATGAAAGAAGAGGTCACAGTTTGATTCTGGTGAGGGCACATGCCCTGGCCAATCACCAGTAGGGGGCGTGCAGGAGGCAGCTAATCAATGATTCGCTGTCATCATTGATGTTTCTAACCTTCTCTCCGTCTCTTTTTCTCTCTCTGAAATCAATAAAAACATATTAAAAAAATAAATACATATGGTCAAATTTGAATTTTAAATTGAAAAAAATTCTTATATCATATGTATGTTCATGAAATAATTGGGATATACTTAAATTTAAAAAGTGGACTTTGGCCCTAACTGGTTTGGCTCAGTGGATAGAGCGTTGGCCTGCAGACTAAAAGGTCCCAGGTTCGATTCTGGTCAAGGGCATGTACCTTGGTTGGAGGCACATCCCCAGTAGGAGGTGTGCAGGAGGTGGCTGATCGATGTTTCTCTCTCATCGATGTTTCTGACTCTCTGTCTCTCTCTCTTCCTCTGTAAAAAATCAATAAAATATATTTTAAAGAAAATAAATAAATAAATAAAAAGTGGACTTTGCTCAACTAAAATCCACATTTAGCCCAGTGTCTTATATTTTATTTGGCAAACTTACTCTCTCCTTAAGATCAGAAGTATATATTGGTCAGAGGAAGTAAGTTTGTGAAGATAATGGGTGATTTAAAGTCAACTTATCCTATATAATAAAAGCCTAATATGCAAATCAACCAAATGGCGGAATGACCGGTGGAACGACCAGTGGCTATGACACGCACCGACCACCAGGGGGCAGACACTCAATGCAGGAGCTTCCCCCAACCCGCAGGCTCCAGGCCAGCCAAGGTGGGTGCCAGTGGGGGGTCCCCCTATCACCCCGCTGGTCACCTCACATATTTGCCCTGATCGCCAGCCAGGCCTAGGGACCCTACCCATGCACGAATTTCATGCACTGGGCCTCTAGTATAAAATATAAATCACCAGAAAAAGCTGATAGTTAATAAACCTAAACAATAGAGAAGAACCAGAAGAACAAAAATGCCATTATGCAGAATACAGTAGACTTCAAAAACTTTAAAGATTGATAAAGAAAACGCTGGGAGGGGGGAGGGAGTTTAGTATATCTTCAGTAACACAGAAGCATTATATCGATATCTAATGCCAAGCCTGACATCATTATAGGATTGTTTAAATATACTTTAGTAAAAATAGAAATATAGTCCCAAGCAATATCTAATTTCACACTCAGATGCAAATAAATGAGAGCATAAACTGGGTGAGTGTAAACAGGCAGAAAAGTAAAAGCAATTTCCGTAAGGTTGTAGTGTGTTTATTACCTGAAATATCAGCATGAAATACAGTTAACTTAGTTGATGAGCATGTTAACTGATTTGATTTAGATTAGCTATGCTCAGTTACAAGGCTGTGGCTTCCTTTAGTCTATTAAATAAAGGCATTTTGCATCAAACAACATTGTGCTAGATACAAATTTAGGTTAATCAATAAGAATTAGTTTCTATTTATGGTGCTATAGTTTGCAAGACTTTAAAATCAACATTCATGAAACATTCTGATTGTGAACTTTGTTCGCTGGCGTATTGTCAAAGATTTTTTTCTATGTTCTCAAAATATAATTTCTTAAACACTTTACTTACTTCATAGTTATTTTTATTCACTTATTTTTATGAACTTTGAATTACCTGTGGCAAAATTTCTAATTGTTTTCCTCACTACTGTAGTTCCAAATCCCAGTATGCATATCAACCATCAGTGTTTCTTCCAACTTACCAAGAAAATCTATAGGCTTGAAATTCCCATCTTCCTTCCTCTCCAATTGAAAATATAAATGTAATAAAATAATTTTCACTCTTTTACACTTTTATACTCTGCATTATTTCCTCCATGGACAGATGAAAGTGGGAAAGTTATAAAGCATAAGTCATAAGGTATAAGGTATAATAAGGGCTAATGTTTTTTGGTAGTTTTTACAATGTAATTTCCTATACATTATCAAATCCTATCTAATAATAAAGAAACATGGTAAGTAGCGGTACCTCCGCTACCCTTCCCATTGGCTAATCAGGGCAATGTGCAAATTAACTGCCAACCAAGATGGCAGCTGGCAGCCAGGCAGCTTGAAGCTAACAGGAGGCTTGCTTGCTTCAGTGACGGAGGAAGCCAACGTTCCCC
>NW_005359572.1:53967-61515 GCF_000412655.1 Myotis brandtii | reverse complement strand
CCCAACCCCCTGATGGGCCCTGCTCTGTGTGTGACAGGGGGAACTCCCCAACCCCCTGATCGACCCTGCTCTGTGCGTGACAGGGTACAGAGCCCCAACCCCCTTGATGGGCCCTGCTCTGTGAGTGACAGGGGGAAGTGCCCCAACTCCCTTGATTGGCCTTGCTCTGTGGGTGACAAGGGGCAGCGCCCCCAACCCCCTGATCCACCCTGCTCTGTGCATGACAGGGGGTGGCGCTGCAACCTCCCTATCGACCCTGCCTTGAGTGTGACAGGGGGCGGTGCCCCAACCCCCCCCTTGATTGGCCTTGCTCTGTGGGTGACAAGGGGCAGCGCCCCCAACCCCCTGATCCACCCTGCTCTGTGCATGACAAGGGGCGGCGCCCCAACTCCCCAATCGGCCCTCCTCTGAGCCCGACCAGGGGATGCACCTAGGGATTGGGCCTGCCCTCTGCCACCCTGGAGCAGGCCTAAGCCAGCAGGTCGTTATCTCCCGAGGGGTCCCAGACTCCAAGAGGGCACAGGCCGGGCTGAGGGACCCCTTCCCCCAAGAGTGCACAAACTTTTGTGCACCGGGCCTCTAGTCTAATAATAATGTATAAAATTTGCTATTATATTAAGATCAGGAACTAAGTATCACAATTTAAATGACTTGCCTAAAGTCACACAGAAAAAAATTAAATTTGAATTTAGACTATTTTCAAATACGTTGGTTTACTCAGAGATCCTTGACCACACTGAGTATAAGTTCTATGGTCAAAATGTTAAATTTAACTAGATTGAAATCAAAATATTTATAAACGCTGCATTAGAAAGGAAGAATGAAAATGAGTATAAAGAATATTGTAGAACAAATCTCTAAGTTTATAAATTTTAATATTGTTTTATTCAGCAACTATGCAAAGACAAGGAGTTATTCATTAATTCAATTATCAATTTCTTCACGCATCCAACAGTCATGATTGAAGTAAAATATGTAAGATGCCTGAGTAAAATACATATTTACCTCTTGAGGGGGTACTGAGAGGATAGAGGGTTAAGGCATTTATTCTGAAAGATACTTCTCTAGCCTTGACAATTTTCTTTAATGTCAAGAACCTATCTATACAGCAGGAGGGAAAAAGTCTACAATTAATAGTAGTGAGAAAAGATTATACCTATAAATGAAGTTTTGATACTCAGTAAATAGAGATCAAAGAAGTAACTTAATGTACTCAAGGTGAAAAGCTGAATTCTTTCATTTCCTAGAATTTGTATTTGCTGTTTCTTCTACCTAAAATTCTTGTTCCTCAGGTATAGGTGGTTATTTTTTGTTTGTTTGTTTGTTTTATTTTTTAAAAAATCTTTATTATCGAGAGTAATACAGATGTACTCTTCCTGTACCCTTCCCCCCTTCCACACAGTTCCCATACCACCCCAGGCCTTCACCACTTTATTGTCTGTGTCAATAGGTAATGCATATATGCATATAAGACCTTTGGTTAATTTCTTCCCGCCCTCTCACCCCCTTTCCCTCGGAGATTCATCAATCTGTTTCATGTTTCCATGCCTCTGATTTTATTTTATTCATCAGTTTATTTTGTTCATTAGATTTCTTCTTTGTTTATTTTTATATTCAACTGTTGATAGATATGTATTCATTGCCATGTTATTGTTCCTCCTCCTCCTCCTCCTTCTTCTTCTTCTTCTTCTTCTTCTTCTTCTTCTTCTTCTTCCTCTTCTTAAAGAATACCATTCAATGTTTTATGTAATACTGGTTTGGCAGTGATGAACTCCTTTAGCTTTTTCTTGTCTGTGAAGCTCTTCATTTGACCTTCAATTCTAAATGATAGCTTTGCTGGGTAGAGTAATCTTGATTGTAGGTCCTTGTGTTTTGTCAGTTTGAGTATTTCTTGCCACTCCCTTCTGTCCTGCAAAGTTTCTGTTGAGAAATCAGCTGACAGTCATATGGGCACTACCTAGGTAACTGCTTTTCTCTTGCTGCTTTTAAGATTCTCTCTTTGTCTTTAACCCTTAGCATTTTAATTATGATGTGTCTTGGTGTGGGCCTCTTTGCGTTCCTCTTGTTTGTGACTCTCTGTGCTTCCTAACTTGTAAGTCTATTTCTTTCAACAGGTAGGGGAGGCTTTCTGTCATTATTTCTTCAAATAGGTTTTCAATATCTTGCCTTCTTTCTTCTCCTTCTGGAACCCCATAATGCAAATATTAGTACCCTTGAAGTTTTCCCTGAGGCTCCTTATACTATCTTTATTTTTTTTTCTCTTCTGATTGGGTGTTTTTTACCTGAGCTGGTTTGGCTCAGTGGATAGAGCATCAGCCTGTGGACTGAAAGTCCTGGTTTTGATTCCAGTCAAGGGCACATGCCTGGATTGTGGGTTCAATCTCCAGTGGAGGGCATGTAGGAGGCAGCTGATCAGTGATCCTCTCTCATCATTGATGTTTCCATCTCTCTCTCCCTCTCCCTTCTTCTGCGAAATCAATAAAAAAGTTTCACTAAATCTCTTGACACACTCATTAATTCCTTTGAAGCTCTAATTAATTCCATTGAAGCTCTCATTAAGATCCTTAAGTAACCTTATAACCATTGTTTTGAACTCTGTATCCAGCAGCTTGTTTATTTCCATTTCTCCCATTTGTGACATGTTTCTTTGTCTCCACATTTTGGCTGCTTCTCTGTGTTTGTTTCTATGTACTAGGTAGAGTTGTTATGTCTCCTAGAATTGGTAGAGTGGCCTTGTGTAATAGGTGTCCTATTATATGTGGTTCTTTTGTCATAGTTTCCAGGCCAGAGCTTTGATATCACTCTGCTAAAATTGTGGCTACCACCTCCACAGTTATCTCCATTCTCTATAACTCTCATTATCTCACACATAGATATTTATCTATTTTTATTACATTATTTTCTGTCACTTGCATAAAAGTTCTATATGAATATATTTGTTTTTTTATCACTATCTATCAGCACCTTGAAAAGTGTCTAGTATAGCATAGTTGCTTAGTAAAAATGTAGCAGATTTAATATTTTAGAATAGAGGAGGGATTGCAAGACATACAAAAATAATTCAAAAGAAATTCAAGGGAAATTATGATGTCCCATTTAAAATTCCCCAAAGAGAGATTTGCAAGTCATCCCAAAAATGGTTTTGAATTTTAAGAGTGACCAAGTTTAAGTGGCATCCTATTTAACCCATGGATGCCATAGAGTTATGGGGATTGTCAAAAACATAACACCTGACTCTGGGAAGATAAGATTGACAGCATATATACTCACAGCATAAATGCTGCACACGCAACACGGGGGTTACACTGGTAACAGAGTGGACTAGGGACTGTGGGAGGCAAGCTTTGTAGTCCTACCAAGAAAGTGAGGTTTTCCCTATTTTCCAGGGGAGGATGTGATTGGCTTGTTTGGATAATTCCACAAGCTGCCAGAGCATGGAAACTTCCTTCTTAGGGATAAGCAGGAACTCAGACTTATCTCTTTAATAAGGAGGCTTGTTTGGCTGGGGGAGCTTTTCTGCAGTAACAGAGTGCAAAGGAGAATCTGTGGTTAGGTCATTCGAGGTCCTCCAAATTTTAACAGATAACACGTCAGCACATGTTATGGTCATTAAATTTAGTCTTTACACCACAAGCTGAAAAAATAAGCTTCTTATATTTTTGCATATGTTGGGTTTTACCTTCAGGACAGGAGAAACTCAAGGGTAGGATGAAGAGTCAAATTTAGGATCCCCTGTTATGTTGTCAAAAGTGTTTTTTTCTTGGCCAGTAGTCCACACTAATATGTCACAGTAGCCAGCTATTACTTAGACTTGAGGGTGAGAGAGGGGAGAAGGAAAAAGAACCTTGTCAGTTAAACTTTTTTTTACACTTATGCAACTTTTTTTATAGAAAATAAATGTTATTTCTTCTACAAAGGGAAAAAGCAAGTTGTTTTCAGACTTTCTTATAATACTAATGCTAGAAGAAATGGAGCAACAACTTTTGAATTTTTAGAGTAAAAAGAAAGTCTTACCTACAAATTTAAAAATCCAAATAATTTATTTGTTGCGATGACAATAGAAAATAATTTATATCTACTAGTGGTTTAGAAAATATAACATCTAATGTGTCTAAAATAGTTGAAAATACCATTCTGATTAAATAGATATTAATCAAAATAACCAGCTAAACTGTGGGGGAATGTGAGTTATTCAATGGAAGATAATGAATAATGAAACAATTAGACTTAGAATAATATCCATGATTATAAAACAATGTAAAAATGTTTATGAAAGGTTTTCATATTCACCATTATATTACTTGACAAGAAAATGAAAAAGAAGATTAAATTTGCTAAATTAAGCATTTTACCAGCGACATGGTCAATAGACATATGTAAAAGTTCAATTATATTTGAATAATTTAAGGAAGTTTACAAGTGCATATAAAATATGCACTTATAGATATAAAATATCCACATATAGATATACTCAGCTATTCATTATGATATGTAGCTATTTATCTGTATACAAAATATGAGCTTATATAGATAATACATACTCATATTCCTGAAATAAATACACCTCAATATTACTATCTAAATATTTTGACATAAGATTATGGATTATTTTATTTTAGTCATTTTAGTTTTCTGCACTTCCAGCACACATTTTAATAAGAAACATGTTTTAATTTTACAAGCAAAAAAAAATAACTCTATTGTTTTCTTATAAATATTTTTATAAAAAATTTGTTTTCTTCATCTGCTGCCTCAATTTTTGTTCAAATCCCTTCTTCTGGGTTTCTTAAACCTGTGGGGGACAGAGATTACTTATTATGATCCTGATGGAAATGTTCTTGGTAGAACATTTAATCCCTTCATCATCATTCCTGGGCTCTTTGATCATTGGATCCCACAGGAGAATTGCTCCTTACTTCTATTCCTCCAAGGTCCCCACCCCACCCCCAGTACATATATAACCACAAATTTAAAAGTCTGTTTTCAAAGTTCCAAGTGTTTTTGCCATTACTTAACTGCAGCTGAGAGAACCTGGGATAATGCCACCTGAGGAAGTATTTGTGGCTGAGAGGAGCTGACTCAGGATCTCTGGGGAATAACTGATCTTCCAAAGAATCCACTTTCTCCCTCTCGTGTGTGCTTGTGTGACTTGCGCTTAGCTCAGAGATGCCTATTTTAACGAAATGTGTTACTTTCACAGTTTGTATATATTGTGAGAAGTGCTTCTCACCATGTGAACTTCACTGCATCGTTGTGCTTGGAAGTTTAAAAATAAAAATTTTAAGATGAATAAGCACTCAAATAGTCTTGAAACTCTTACTCTTTCCCATCGATATTTTTAATAAAATTACTGTAGTCATAATAATACTGACATACCTATAAGGTTTTACTTAAATCAACATTCTGTGTTAGCCAGTAATTAATTTACTTACCATCATTTGATCCCTCATACACAGAGTATAAATAAACTTTCTTTGGCATTATTTGCTTTATGATTTATTGGCTGTCAACTCAGTAATTAGTAAAACAAACTCAGTTTCAGATTAGATGTCTGAAATGCCTGTGTAATGGGCCAAAAGCAGCCAGACATACGGTAGGAAAAAGGAAGTAGCCTTGCAGATGCAGATATTAGTTGTTTTTGAGAATCTAATTAATCTATTTCTAATATTTATTAGTTTCAATTGTTCTGTCACCAAATCATAATTTAAAAGATGAACTATCAGGTATCATGGTCCTCTGATTCAACTAAAATATCCTACAATTCTCAACTCACATTTGCCCAGGAACTCACATTTTCTAATATCAATAAGAAGAAATTCTAACATTCCTCAAATCTCTTGCTCACATCTCACTTTCAGCTGGTATATCTGAAGAAAAAAGGAAGGAATCTTTTTTCATCAAAATTATAACAGATCTATAGATGCAAGCATATATACATTTATCTCTTTTCCTTTATTTGTCTACTATGGTCTATTAAATCCTATATTAGGGACTTCATCCCCTTAATGACAATCTTTTCAGAAACTTTCCACTTTTTAATGGAATCATATGTATATTTATTCAAACAAGTTTCAGTATAGAACCAGAGAAAAAGTGCTTTAAGGGCTAGGGAAAAAAACAATTTTAAATTATGATGAAGCCAAATGTAGGATAGGCCATGATGGAATTCAACACAAACCTGAGAGTACATGACATACAAAGATATTACATTGCATTTTTGAATACTCTGTTTTCTACAAAATATATTTGAAGGGCAAATTCATCCTATAGAAGGCAAGCTTAGTCACATATATCCCATAGTACAAATCAAACAAAAAAAGAATATAATACATATGTTTCTTCATAGATATAATACTATTTATATAGAAACATAACTTTTTAAATCAATCCCCCTAAAATGTTTTTACTAACACTGGACCAAATATTGTTACATATCTCTACATTTTATACACCTTTAGACTTCCTTATTTTAGTAACTAATTTCGTCAAACTAGAAACATGGAAATCAAACTTTATCCATTTTTTCACTTAATTACCACATCCAACAAAACAAAATTCCAGTGGATTCTAAGTTAACAATATATCTTATTTGACAATGATATATCTGGTAAGAGGTTAATTTCCAAAATATATAAAGAATTCATACAACTTAACAAAAGGAAGACAATCCAATTTAAAAAATAGGAAAAGGACCTAAATCAACACTTCTCCAAACTGGACATACAGAAGGCCAAGAGACATAGGAAAAATGCTCTAAGTAACTGATCATCTGAGAGATGCAAATTAAAACAATGAGGTATCACCTCACACTTGTCAGAATGGCTACCATCAACACATCAACACAGACAAGTGCTGGTGAAGATATGGTAAATGAGAACCCTAGTGCACTGCTGGTAGGAATGCAGACTGGTATAGCCACTATGGAAAACAGTATGGAGTTCCCTGAAAAAAAAAAAATATGAAACTGCCATTTGACCCAGTAATCCCACTTCTAGAATATATCTTAAGATACCCAAAACACCAATCAGAAAGAATCTATGCACCCCTATGTTCATAGCATCACAATTTATAATAGCTAAGATCAGGAAACAGCCCAAGTGCCCATCAGTTGATGAACGGATAAAAAATCTGTGGTACATTTACACCACGAAATACTTTGCAGCAGTAAAAAAGAAGGATATCTTATACTTTGAGATAGCAGGGAGGGACCTGGAGAGTATCATGCTAAGCAAAATAAGCCAGTCAGAGAAATACAAGTATCACATGGTCTTACTAATAAGTGGAAACTAAATTGAACAAAAATAAATTGATGAATAAAAAAGATCCACAGACATGAAAGCATGGAACAGACTCTCAAATCTCAACAGGGGTGGAGGGTAGGTGGAAGAAATTAACCAAAGAACTTGTATGCAGATATGCATACCCTTGGACACAGACAATAATGTAGTGAAAGCCTAGGGTACAGGCAGGTGGGAGTTAGAAGTAGTCAATGGGGAGAAAAAGGGGACATCTGTAATACTTTCAACAATAAAGACAAATTTATGTATG
>NW_005359572.1:50987-52271 GCF_000412655.1 Myotis brandtii | reverse complement strand
GGGGTGGCGCCGCAACCTCCCCATCGACCCTGCCTTGAGTGTGACAGGGGGCGGTGCCCCAACCCCGCAATCGGCCCTACCCTGAGCGTGACTGAGGGTGGCATCGCAACCTCCCAATCCGCCCTGCTCTGTGCATGACAGAGGGTGGCGCCCCAACTCCCCAATCGGCCCTGCTCTGAGCCTGACCAGGGGCTGCACCTAGGGATTGGGCCTGCCCTCTGCCACCCGGGAGCAGGCCTAAGCCAGCAGGTCGTTATCTCCTGAGGGGTCCCAGACTGCGAGAGGGCACAGGCTGGGCTGGGGGACCCCCCTCCCCACCCCCCCGAGTGCACAAATTTTTGTGCACCGGGCCTCTAGTATATAAATAAAAGAGAAATATGTAAATTGGCAATCACTTTGCAACACCCTGCAGCCAATCAGGAGTGAGTATGCAAATTAACCTAACAAAGATGGTGGTGGCCCTGTCCCCTGGCTGCTCTGGGCCTCTGGGAAGCACGCCTCCTCAGGGCCTCACTGCAGCACTCCACGCCTGTCAACCATCCTTGCTGCCTCTCTGTGGCCAAGCCCCCAGCCTCACAGGCAATCCTCTGGTGCCTGAGGTCATAGCTCCCAGTGTCTGGCATCTCTCTCTATCCTATCTCTACCCTGCTCCTCTGGTAAACAAAATCCTAGCATTGGAGCAGCCTCTCAAGCGCAGACAGGTGTGGGAGCTCGCTTGGAGCACAGTTAGCACACCCCCGGGAGCCCCAGGCTAGCCAAGGGGCAATGGTGGTGGCTGTGACGGCAGTGGCAGGGAGCTCAGCTTTGTTTTGAATAGATGAAAGAGGCCACCTACATAGTAACCCAAATGATCAGATCTCCCTCCTCACTATCTCGCCAAATCAAGAGTGGAGTTGAGATAGTCATGGAGGAAGGGTGGGCAGGCAGGAGGAGGAGGGAGGAGGAGGAAGAGGATGAGGAAGGGTGCCAGTTGTATCCCACTTTCACAATGGGAAAGTGAAATGCACTAGCACACCTAACCTCTCCCATCCTCCCCAACTCTGCCACCACTGCACAGGCTGCCGGAGCAAGCCCTCTGCATGCCAGCAGCAAGGGGAAGGAAGGCCTATTCTTGCATGAATCTTTGTGCACTGGGGGGTGGGGTTCCCTCAGCCAAGCCTGCCCCTCAGTCCGGGAGCCCTCAGTGGATGTCCTACTGATAGCCACAGTCTGGCAGCAGAGGCTTGGTGCAGCCGTCCCCGTGTGTGTGTGTTTGTGTGTGTGTGTGTGTGTGTGTGTGTCTGC
>NW_005359572.1:39186-49863 GCF_000412655.1 Myotis brandtii | reverse complement strand
TCTAATATATATATATATATATCCTATCTAATATATATATATCCTATCCTATATATATATATATATATATACCTGGTGCAAGATATTTGTGCACAAGGGGGATGTCCCTTAGCCCAGCCTGCACCCTTTCCAATCTGGGACCCCTTGAGGGATGTCCAACTGCCGGTTTAGGCTCTATCCTGCGGAGATCGAGCCTAAACCAGCAGTAGGACATCCCTCTCACAATCTGGGACTGCTGGCTCCCAACCACTTGTCTGTCTGCCTGCCTGATTGCCCTTAACCGCTTCTGCCTGCCAGCCTGATCACCAACTAACCACTCTCCTGCTGGCCCAATTGCCCCCAACTGCACTCCCCTATTGGCTCAGTCACCCCTAACTGCCTTCTTCTGCCTACCTGGTTGCCCCTAACTGCCCTCCACTGCAGGCCTGGTCGCCCAAAAATGCCCTCCCCTGCCAGCCATCTGGTGGTGGCCATCTTGTGACAACATGAGGGCGGCCATCTTTGACCATATCGGGGTGGCCATCTTGTGTGAGGGTGTGATGGTCAATTTGCATATTACCTCTTCATAGTATATATAAATTCAAGAAATAGATAAATGTATATAAATAAATTTAAGGTATACATACACAAAATTAATATTATATATATATTAGAGGCCCGGTTTATGAAATTTGTGCATGGGGGCTGGGTGTGTCCCTCAGTCCAGCCTGCACCCTCTCCAATCTGGGAACCCTCAAGGGATGTCCAGGATCGGGCCTCAACAGGCAGTCAGACATCCCTCTCACAATCCAGGACTGCTGGCTCCCAACTGCTTGCCTGACTGCCTGCCTGATTAACCCTAACCGCTTCTGCCTGCCAGCCTGATCACCCCCTAACTGCTCCCCTGCCGGCCTGATCACCCACAACTGCCCCCTCCTGCCACAACCTGCCTCCTCCCCCGGGACCCGCCTCCTCCACACAAGGAGGAAGGGACACAGGGACTGGCCTATATATATTCTGACACAACAGTATGAATCCTCCACTGACCAACTTCCCATTGAAACTAGGAAAAACTATAAAAATTGGCCATTTAAAACCTCTGGAAATGGTCCCAAGAATAAAATGCAAATAAACATCTATTCAAGAATATCTTCAAAATTGCTTTTTAATAAAGGTGAGAGTTTGTGATATTTGGATCAAAATCACTCCCTCATTTCTTCCCTCTCATTTTAATAATGTGTGAACTCTACTCCAGACACTCAAAATAAAAAACACAGAGTTCACTTTCTTTCCAGATCTTAGAGGGAATATTTTTCCTGAGAGAAATAGATGTCAGTATTTCTCATCCAGCTTCCAGATGGGCTCTAGAGTTCATTTCTGGGTGAGATCACAAAACAAATCTGAATAAATGTAGAAGAATAGAAAAATGCAAAGTATGTTATCAGACCACCATGGAAGTAAATTAAAATCAATAGCAGAAAAAAATTGAGAAAACCACAAATATATATAAGTTAAGCAACTTATTCTCAGATAACCAGTGGATCAAAAAGTAACTAAGATAAATAAAAAATATTTTGATTTTAATGAGAATAAAGACATAGCATTATAAAACTTATCAGATGCAGGTAAAACAGTGCTTTAATGGGAATTTATAGATGTAAATGAATGTATTAAAAAAAACCAACAACACACCTCACCCTGGCTGGTGTGGCTCAGTTGATTGAGCATTGTCCAACAAACTGAAGGGTCACTAGTTTGATTCCCAGTCAGGGCACATACCTAGGTTTCAGGTTTGATCCCCGGTTAGGGTGTGTGCAGGAGCGAACCAATTGATGTTTCTTTCTCACACTGATGTTTCTCTCTCTCTCTCTCTCTCTCTCTCTCTCATCAATAAAACACAGTAAAATAAGAAAAACCTCAAATTAATAATCTAACCTTTCAACTATGATACTAGAAAAGCAAGAGTAAAATAAACCTAAAGCAATCAGAAGAAAGGAAACAATAGATAATATAATGAAAATGAATGAAGTGGAGAACAGAAAATAGAGAAAATCACTGTGACCCAAAGTAGTTTCATTGAAAAGATCAAGAAAAGTAACACAGCTTTACCTAGCATGACCAAAAAGTAAGAGAGGACACTCTACTAGAATCAGAAATGAAAGATGGAATACTACTACTTACCTTACAGAAATTTTAAAAATTTTTTTAAAAGAATACTATGAACAAAAAAGAAAAAAAAAGGAATTATAAAAATAAAAAGAAAAAAAAAAAGAAGGGAAAAAGTGGCCGGAGTGGGGAGGATGAAGAATACTATGAACAATGGTAAACCAACAAATTAGACAGCTTAAATAGACAAATTGCTTCAAAACTCAGTGGTTTATAACAACCACTTTATTTAGTTCAAAGTTTTGCAGATCAGAATGAGGAAAGTTGGGCAGGGATGTTCTCATTTAAGATCTTTTACAGAATTATAGCCAGATGTGTATGGGGCTATAGACTGAAGGTTTGCCTTGTTTGGGCATTCTAGATGACTCCCCACTGGCCACTAGGACCAGGCTATTGATCAGAGTGCCTATAGGTGGCCTCTTCAACCTGAAGATCTTAAGATAGTCCATCTTCCTATACGGTAGCTTAGTTCCTCCAGGTAAAGCTTCTCACAGGGTTCCTAGTGGTTGTTTGAACTTTCAAACTGGATTCATGGAGAAGGTCACTTCATATTGTGTTGCCCCAACTTCAGTCTTACACTTAGTAATACAAACTATATACTTTCATCCTTATGTCAACTGGAGGGGACATGTGGAGGTCAATCCTTTCTGCCTCAGCAGCATACCTCAGACATCTTGTCAGTGACGGGCTCAGACCTAAGTATCACCCTCTTTTGCAAATCCAAAACCACCTTCCAATCATCCCGTTGAGGACATCTTGCCGGAGACATACATCAGAATCCTTGTCTTCCTCCAGCCTCCCTGGAAATTTTTCCCCCAAGTGTCTTAAATAGCTGTCATGGATCTAACAGCAAATAAATTGATGTGTTTGTTTTAACTTCATTTTTGTTGTTGACACTATTACAGACGTCCCCATTTCACCCTGCCCCCTTTATGCACCTCCACCCAGCCCCCAGCCCCTTTTCCCTCTGGCCATCACCATACTGTTGTCTGTGTCTACGGGTTATGCATATGCTAGTATATTCTTTGGCTTGTCTCTTCAACTTTTTTCATCCAGTCCCCCGATCCCTCTCCCCTCTTCCAGCTGTCAGTCTGTTCCATGTATGTATGACTCTGTTTCTCTTCTGTTCATAAGTTTATGTTGTTAATTAAATTCCACATATAAGTGAGATTATATGGTATTTGTCATTCTCTCACTATTTTTCTTGATAGAAATATAGGAAATTATGTAGGAGCTAGAAATACTGAAGGCGTTTTTATTTTATTTTTTTAAATTATATTTTATTGATTTTTTACAGAGAGGAAGGGAGAGGGATAGAGAGTTAGAAACATTGATGAGAGAGAAACATCGATCAGCTGCCTCCTGCACACTCCCCACTGGGGATGTGCCCGCAACCAAGGTACATGCCCTTGACCAGAATCGAACCTGGGACCCTTGAGTCCACAGGCCGAAGCTCTATCCACTGAGCCAAATCGGTTAGGGCCTGAAGGCGTTTTGAAAATCATAGCTCTCATTTGCGTTAGTGGAGTCTCCGGAGCTTTCCAGTATGTGCCATTGATGTTTGGCCAAGAAAGATAACTGGGGATAGGAAGGTGGAAAAGGAAGGTCTTTTGGAATTCCATCTCACTTAACTATGTATTGAGGTATTTCATAAGGTTTGTTGCAAGAAAGTTTTCTGCTCTTAACTTTTTGAAACCACTAACATGTATTATATTCCAATAAATCTTTTCATTTTTTTAATGTAACATTGATGTTACTTTTCCAGAAGTAAATTACCTCAAGAAAGGAGTTCACATTCATCATTACTTCTTTGATCCTGTTTAATTTTACTGCTTGGTTGTATATCTGGTGTTGCAAAGGGAAATGCTGTTGAGTTACACAGTTTGGCTAAGTCACTTACCACATTTCAGGTTGGCATTTTGCACAGCTGTAACTTTAAAGCTTATATTTTACACACTCTTAAAAAATAGACATCCTCTCCATTATATACTTTTTGTAAAGGTTAAGTGTGCAGTGTTTCACTTTTAAGGTGATTCTTGAATTGATAACAAAGCTACTCCCATTTTATCGAGATGTCAACCATAATACATGGTTCATTAAAAAACGACCCCACAGTCCTTTTTGCTCTTAATGCCTCCCATTGGTATTTTAAATAAAAACCTATGCTTGATTCCCTCACATGGAAAATGTATTGTTATGGACTTTTCTGTGTAACAATCAGGCATTACAATTCACCTACTTGCACACCAAAAATGATTTATTTTTCTATAAAAATTAGGTCAATCACTGGCTGAGGCTTAGATATGTATGCTTCTGAATGTCTACCTGTGACCAACCACAAAAGAGGGTAGAGCACATAGTGCTATTCATCTCCCATAATGCTAAACTCTGTATGTTAGCTAATTGTTTATAGTTTAGAATACATCGGAATGTATTACAAGTAATGCTTTATTTTTTTTGCAAAGTATAATAAAATGAAGTGTTACAAAACTATAAAATAGGTTTACTGTGAAGATTCCTGTTCCTGTTTAATATCAAGTAATGATATTAAAATCACACACACATACTGGTTCATACAAATGACAGTTCTTTGAAGCTCAAACTTAATATGCAAATAAAACATTGAATTCAGAGATTCTCAATAATCCCAGCTCTATGACAGATGTTGTCCTGTTTGGGTCCTGGAAATTAATGCAAATGAATGCATTTACTAAAGAAAATTGATATTCAAACCTCTAACTGAAGTTCCTTCCTCTTTCTTTCTTTCTTTCTTTTTTTGTATCTAACAATAACAACACCCACAACAAAAAGCTCTATTTTATTTTTTGTGTTATTTTAATATTGTTATCTGTTTTTCTCTTCTGGTCACTGATTGACCCAATCATGCTAATTTGGATTTGTGCCATTGTGAAACAAGGGTGGATGATGTAGTGATACTTTACAGATTGTCATTACTTAAGTAGTTCATGTATATTTCAGTTTAACACTCTTCAAGTACAGTTATTTATTAGTGAAAATATCTGTGTAAATTATACTTCCTTAATTACTTGTAAACATAAGAAAGTAAGCAGACCTATACCAAATAACTTCCTCCACAAATTGTTTATCCTTTCCAGCTCTTACTTTCTCTTTCTCTATTCAAAAGATTTGATACTGTAAGGAATATTCCATCTTTCCATTTCAGGGACTTTGGGGAATGTCTGAGCAAAGTGGACATAATTTCTTCTCTAAAATATTTTATTTTTGAAAATGTTGACTGATAATGAGTATGTATTTTTTGTAACCAGAACAACAAATATTATTAAAAATCTGTATTCTGCATAGTGTCAAGAGGTACACTAGCTCCCGTTTGGCCTTTGTTATGCCAGCCACATCTTTCACTTCTCAGAGCTATAGCATTTCTCTCCAAATTCCAAGAGCAAGATGAAAATTGGTTGATTTGATACTTTGAACTGTTTAAGCAAAGTATTGGCATGGTTTAATACAATTCTGTAAAAGGGAAGATAAAAATACACTATGTTTAAACTTTAAGGATTTTGCAAGTCTTTATTGTTCATTAACTGTGACTTATAGGAAAGAAATATTAGGGTTGGTTTCACATATACTTTTGAAATGGACAATATACATTGGAAATAGGCTTTCGATGATATCAGCCACAGTGAACTCCATGAACGGTGGCAGTTTGTTCAACTTGGAAGCAGTTCTGATAAACCTTTTGTAACCAAAGAGCTGGAGTTTTCTTGCTATTTTACTTTTTTAAAATGATATTCACATTAAGTCTCATCTCATAAGTAAAGTTAAAATATGACAGTTTTAATTTGATCACTCAATTTTATCCTTTCTTTTCACAATTTCCATGATAGCAATAAGCAATAAGATATTTTTACCAAAAAAAAAAAAGCTCCAGTATAATGACTTCAAAATAACGCTGATTTGCCAATATGGATCTTCAGAACAAAGGCTCATTATTAAAATAAATGCACATATGCAAAAATATATTTTAAAAAATCTAGAGAATATGTGAATGCTCCTCAGAAAAACCTGTTCAGAATCACATCAGTCATTGAATCTTCCCTGCCCAGATGTTGCAGCTCTTTGAACAGATTGCAATTCAAAAAAAACCTTCTGAACTAGACAAACTAGATTAATTTACAGATTTCAGAAAAGCATCTCCTTAAAATATTGAGACAAATCTCCATATATTTTGAATTATTAGATGTTTGTAAAACATGTCTATATTTAATCAAAATTTTGGTACCCACATGGTAGTATGATGACAAAAAGTCTAAACCGGGCTCTGAAAAGGCTGGATGGGACCATCAATTGATGTTAATATGACAATGTATGGGGCTCAATTTCTTCTGCTTGTTAAAAATATGTCACTTCTAAGCTTCTGTTAAATTCTGTATTTACATATTATTTACATAAGTAAAGCCAGAAGAATGAACATGGATTCTAAATGTACATTTGCTGTGTTGAGTTATGGCTTCTGTGTATGGATACTTATCAGTATAGAACCAACTCCTATCACTTACTGTTCTTTGTACACAAAACTGAACAGGAACCAGTACAACACTTATAGACTTTGAAAAATTTACACTAATATTGACTTCTAATTCTAGTTATTTTTAGGATTGAAACGGGTGCTATCAAATGCGGTATATTAAATATGCTGCCGTAGCCAACTAAAAACATCTTTTCCAGCATATACCTGTTATCTTACCTCTTCTTAAAGTAGATTTTTTGAAATCATCAGATATTAAATAAATGGTTAAAGTATATAATACACACCTCAGTATTATTTATAGTAACAAAAATAGTTTTCCTACTAGAGAATGGTTTAAAATATTGTTATATCTATATCATGAAATAATTAGTAGACATTAAAATAATGTTTTTGAATCATATTTAATGGTATAGAATGTCAACAGTACACTGTTAAAGAGATAAAGACAACAAAACTCATAGATAGTATCATATCAATTGTGCATCAGTGTGCATATATGTGAATATTCCAGGTAGCGTTTTAATTTTCTTATGGTATTCCTAAACTTGTACAGGCCTTCAGCTTGGATTTATTTGGGTATTAGGAAATTAAGTTGGAGCAAAATACAGCAAGGACTCTAGTTATAAGAAGGAAAGAGGTCAAGTGAAAAATATGTAGCAGTGGTGCTTAGCAGGATGTGACTAGGGGGAAACCATGGCACACATTCCTGCAACTTGTGAACAATTCCCTAGGATCAGCAGTGCTAAAGCAGGGTAAGATAAAAACTGAAAATTCTGCATTCACTAGTTTGAGGGTTTAGATGTCAGTTCAATATTATTCAAACGGTGCCTCCTGAAACCTGGAGAACCTGAACCCATGCGCGTTGCACAAAAATCATGGAGTCATTTTGTTTCCCAAAAGCAAATTGCCTGAAACATATTTTAGTATTTTTTCCATTATCTCATTATAGTAATCTAATTTAGGAAAGTTACAATGTTACATTATTTCAGTCCATGGCCTCCACTTATTTACTTCTACTGAGTTAGTGACAAGGCTTTGTGTTCCTAAACCATGACCAATAGCGACCCAACTTAAGTTTTTCCCGGGATTTACTGGTTATTCCTATTTCAAAAGTTACAATAATATACAAGCAGACATGACCTAATCCTGGCATACATTTGATATGTTTAAAGCAAAGTGAGTATGAAAATGCATTGATATTTGTGATGCACAGTTTTAAAGGCAGTCAAATCTCAGTGACCTCATTGTAGCCTCGGACACACTTTCAACCGCAGCTCAGGGAATCTTACTAATCCCTTCATCTAATGGTGGTCAGGTTTTAGAGAATGTGTTCCTGCTTCTGACAATCACATGAAATTTAATTATCTTTGATAGCAAATTTATTCATGAACCTGAGTCAAGAATCTTTTAGGAATTTAGAGCACTCTTTCTGTTAGTTCTATTTGGGAAATAAATTTACATAAAAGATTATTGCTTTAAACATACAGAAATGGAGCAAACACAATTACAGATTTTCAATCATGACTTTAAGACAAAACAAAAACACTAGGATAGACATTTGTTATTAGGAAAACTTAGCATTTGAATTTTGCTGCATAAAGATAAATCATTCTTTTTATAAAATGCATGAGCTTCCTATCTTCAAAAGTCCCTGATTAAAACTTATAACACATCATTCCTTCTATTCTCTAATTTCTACATTCTTGAATATACTGTCTGTCCTAATGTCAATCATCATACCTCAAAGTTTCTTGAATGAACTTTAAGACTCTTGTGTTAATGTCAGCTTTACTCAGTTTTCTTCTGTCTGACCTGCTATATTCACTTTTGAGTATTTTCAGATCCCATCCAGGTGGCTTTTTGCCTTTCAACAACTGTAACATTTTTTCCCCAACTTCTTTATTTCTTAGGTGGCTTTTTGCCTTTCAACAACTGTAACATTTTTTTCCAACTTCTTTATTTCTTTACTAGAGGCCCGGTGCACAGATTTGTGTACCAGTGGAGTCCCTCGGCCTGACCTGCACCCTCTCATAATCCGGGACCCCTCGGGGGATGTTGGAGAGCCAGTTTTAGTTTGCTTCCTAACTATAGCTAAGGTCCAAGGCACTCCTAGACAACAGCAAGCGCAAAAACTCTAGGCAGAGCATGCCTTGTGCAATGAAGGAAGAGTATGTATGCCAGTGTGTCTGGAACAAAATGATCAAGGTGGGATATAGCTAAGGTCCAAGGCACTCCTAGACAACAGCAAGTGCAAAAACTCTAGGCAGAGCATGCCTTGAGCAATGAAGGAAGAATGGATGCCAGTGGGTCTGGAACAAAATGATCAAGGGGGGAAAAATAGAATACAGTTTGGAGAGGTAATGAATACTCAATCATAGAGCATCTCATTGAGTACTTATGCTTGAGTAATCTGGGAAACCATTGTGGGTTCTGAATAGAAAAGTAGGGTGACATTATCTTTGAATGCAGTACTCTGGCTGCATTGTTGAGGATCTGACCAATCATTTAACTGTTCTGTAGCTGGACTTACATATATTTTATTGTGAAATTACAATGTCATAGATATTTCAGAGACAGAGTGAAATTTCACTAAGGTAATTTATTGTATGAGCCAGACAGACTTCTAGACCCATGAAAGAATATGGAAAAGTTAAACTGTGTCTGCAAATATATTCAAAGATTTTACAAAAAAATCAATCCCAAATGAAATTCAGTTCAATGGGAATATATGACTACCTAAAAAAATCATATTTTTACCTAAAGCTTAGCCTAACCAATAAGTTAAAATGAGATTGAAAATAATTGAATTCTACTTTACTTTCAGGGGAGATTTTCTATCATTAAGCACTTCACTGGCAATAATATTTTGAATGAAAAGAGAAAAATTCAATTCGCTTTTAAAGAAAAACATCAAAGGACATAAAAATTCATAAACATGTGCAAAAGACTTCTCTATCCTACCAGCTGGGAAATTATAAAGAACATTTTGCACAAATTTTATTGCAGGTGGTAGAGCTGAAAACTCTTGGCATTCTGATAGTTATAAGAGGAATAAATGGTATATTCACAGAGCTTTGGTAATATGCAGAAATATGAGCATGCTGTTTATTTATAGTCATATCTGTAATTTGCTATAGTTTACAATGGTATGAAAACAGCTGTTAAAGATAAGCGTCTATAGAAAGAACAAACTGCATCCCATATAACTAATATGTTCCTTTTTAATTAAAAGCAAGAGGTCTGAAATAATATATATACAGTTGCTATGAATTCATATGGTCCTTTTAATATTAAGCTGTTAATATTCATTAGCTTATAGTTGTTTTCAGATTTCTTATTGATTCCCTTTCTGCTTGTGCTAAGCCATCTGTTATAAACTTAGATTTATTTATAAAAACACCTTCTGCTTGGTTAGAAACAATCAGCATTTAGGCTGTAATGGCATTTCATACCTCCTTTGAGCCTGTGGAGAAGGAAGGCTCAAGTTGACCTCCATGGACCTCTTTAAGGAAGGTTGTCATTGAACTGCTGTGCTTGATAAGGTGATCTAATTCCACGGAATAGTAAAACTGAAGAAGAGGATAATCATATTTGGAAAAGGGTGGGCTTATCCATCCAACAGGAAATAGGGAAGGGGAAAGCAACATGACAGATGATGTTTTCATTTAGCACAAGGTGAAAAGAGCTTCAAAAAGTGACACCGGTTCAAAGTCCTCGAGGAACAAAATGTTTATATTAATTTATATGTAAACAAACACAAAACCCCACAATTTCTACACTACACTCTGTGTTGTAAGTAACTTGTCACTGCTGAGCAAGTGACTAGTTTGTATCAAGTTTGAGATTTCTGTTAGAACATGCAGGTATATATTGTTCATGTATAATATTTAAACTATAATTATAAAATATGCATCGATTAGGAAATACCCTCTATAAAACAACTACAAAACAGCAAGAGACAAGTGTTCTAATATCCTCATGGAGAGAAATACAACATATTATGGGAGAAAAGAAGAAAGGTAGGT
>NW_005359572.1:27349-38921 GCF_000412655.1 Myotis brandtii | reverse complement strand
TTTATATTTTTGGTGGGGTTTAGCAATTAATTGATTGATGGCAACTTGTCCAGAGAAATTTTACTGAGTTTCTGGGCCAGGACTTAGATTGGGGCATTTTAACAAGTGGATGAAGATTGAGGTAACCAAGACATTCAAAAGAATCAGAAAGAAAGTGAGACAATTCAGGAGAGAATGATGAGTTAATTGGCAGGAATCTTAAAATACTAAAAGCACCTAGAGTCCTCAGTACAATTCTGAGGCACATCACTTGCAAAACCACTTTTCTACAAATTCTCACTTAACTAGTTAATAATTAAAAATAGAGCCAAAACCGGTTTTGCTCAGGGGATAGAGCGTCGGCCTGCAGACTAAAAGGTCCCAGGTTCGATTCCGGTCAAGGGCATGTACCTTGGTTGCAGGCACATCCCCAGTAGGAGATGTGCAGGAGGCGGCTGATCGATGTTTCTCTCTCATCAATGTTTCTAACTCTCTATCTCTCTCCCTTCCTCTCTGTAAAAAATCAATAAAATATATTTTTTAAAAAAAAATTAAAAATAGAAATGTTTGGTACCAATAAAGGAAACTAAGAAAACAATACTATTTATAATTTTATCAATCAATTAATTAATAAACAAAATATCTAGGAATAAATTTAACCAAGTAGGTAAAAGACCTGCACTCGAAAAACTATAAGACACTGAAGAAAGAAATGGAAGAAGATACAAATAAATGGAAGCACCTACAGTCCTCATGGATAGGAAGAATTAATATAGTTCAAATGTCCATACCACCCAAAGCAACTTATAGATTCAATGCAACTCCTACCAAAATACCAAAGGCATTTTTCCCAGAACTAGAACAAATGATCCAAAAATTAATATGGAACCACCAAAGACCCTGCATAGCCACAGTAATCTAGAGATAGAAGAACAATGTTGAAGGTATCACACCACCAGATACCAAAGTATACTACAAGGCTATAGTAATCAAAACAGCATGGTACTGCCATAAAAACAGATATATAAATCAATGAAACAGAATAAAAATGCCTTAATTAAGGATAAAAGCTTAAATGTAGTGGGTGATTGTCAGACCTATGAAGAATTTTTATTCTATACAATTTGTTATCATAAATAATTTTTGATATAGTAAATGCTCTGGTTGATTATTACAGTCTAAATTGTTTTGGACTTCTCTCAGCCTATAATATGTCTTAAATCACCTTAATATTCACACCCATAATTCATCATTGTTCTAGGTTATCACCTTATCTCACATTCAATACCATGCATTAATAAAAAAATATTCAAAGCTTAGAAATAAATGATAAATATGATTATCAATGTCATACTAGAACACTGCCTATGGAATCACATAAGGATTAATTGATTAGAAAAAATCTAATTTTTTAACTTGTATTTGCTACTTGCTTGTAAGTAAACTCTATATTTAGTTAATTTATTAAAAAATTGTAATATAAAAATGATTCCTCATGAGGTAGAGAAGATATTTCTAAAGTTTATGGCTTCTTCTCATTGGCCAGTTTTATCACAATGAGCAATCTTATTCTATCACTTTTGTTTTTATTTATGTCCTCATTTATACCAGATTTTTTATCTCTGATTTCATCCTCAACAAGTTAAGTAAATTTTAGTTATATACTAACTAAGTTCTTATATGAGAATCATAATTTCAACATTTTGAGAATTAAGCCTTGCCATACCTTGAGACAGTTCAAGGGGATGCTGAGGGTGTGGAATTACTTTCAGGTAGGCACCATGGACACAAGTTTAACTACAGGGTGTCCCCCAAAATGTATACACTCACTCTGAATAATTATAAAGGCAGTGTTTGTTAAATACATTTCATTTCCAAAATTGGGCTATCAGCTCTTAAAGTGTGTATACATTTTTGGGGTCAACTTGTATTTTAGTTTACCACCATTCTTTTTTAACTTGATTATTTATTTATTTATTAAATTGATTTTAGAAAGAGGAAGGGAGAAAGAAAATAGAATACATACTAAAGTGGCTGGGTAGCTCAGCTGGTTGGAGCATCATCCCTACACCAGAAAGGTTGCAGGTTCGATTTCTGGTTGGGGTGCTTATGGGAGAGAGCCAGCCAATAGATAATTCTCTCTCACATCAATGTCTCTCTCTCTCTCCCTCTCTCTCTCTCTCTCTCTCTCCCATCCACTCTCAAAAAATCAAAATTTATAAAACTTCTAGAAGGAAACAGGAGAAATCTTTATGACCTCAATTAAGCAAAAATATCTCAGATAAAACATCAAAACCAATCTCTAAGTAGGAGCATCATCATTAAATGAGAAAAAAAGAAAAAACATTAAAGTTGATGGGAATCGGGGAGATGCAAATCAAGAGATAAAATTTTAGGTTCAGTAATAAATTTAAATAGAGACATCAAGCAAACAAAATTTATGAGTCTATAGCTCAGAATATAGAACTCAACTGGAAAAAAATTAGATTATTCAGTATTCGATGAAATTTAAATTTATGATGTCAGAACACAGAAGGTTGAATGTCATAGACTAATAAAAATTATAGATTTTTGCCAACACCAGACATAAATAGTGACTCTGTTGACATAGATATATACATTGTATTTTGAAATAACCCAAATCTTTCAAACAAGACTTGAGGAAAAAATATTATTACTCCCACTTTATTATGCATGTGGTTTTGGATTAATGAAAAGTTCTAAACAACTTGTGTGAAAACATTCCTAAAATAAGTCATTTGCTTTTGGTGCTCCTCTATTTCATATATAAAAATATTCATGTCTACCTCCTGTTCTCCAGTCGGCTTTCTCAAAAAAGGAAAAAATACCATTAACTCCAAAGCGTACACACACTAAGAAATATAGACATACTGGTAGATCCTTATAAAAGCAATTATTTCTAAGTAGTGAATATCTTCTTTACCTTGTAGCATGTTTACAAGGAAGTGAGTCTTAGATCAGTATTTACACTCTGGGACTCAGAAAGGAAGTACTGCTCTTATCAACTTCTTGTGTAATTTAAGAAAAATTTAACTTCCTTTTTTTTCTGACCAATAATTTGTGCATCATTGGTGGGTTTCAAATCAATCTCTCTAAATATTTTCTATATATATATATGTATGTTTTATTTCATTTAATTCTATTAATGAACATACACATTCTTTATTATATCACATAGTCATGCCAGAGAGATTGAAAAGCTATACAATAGATGTTTCACTCACATCAATGCTGTTTTCTCTCTAGAAGCTAATTTAAAAACAAACACACACATATTCTCAGGTAAGGATTAAAAAAATAAACAGAATTCCAACATCACCTCTTGCCTTACATGTCCGATTCTAATCAAGTCACCACATAGGTTTTTAGCATGGGGTGTTTTGGGCATAGAACAGGTTGGGTATACCTGCAGAAGAACTGTGTGGCTCATTAAACTTTCCACTGAGCAGAGGCAAACCCTAAATACAGCTCAGTATGGGTTGCCATAAAAATAATATCTGAATTTCAAAAGGAAAGTTATTTGTAATGTGACCACCATATTAACCTATAATCCCCTTTTCTTGAGACTACACAGTTTCCATGCCATTTTTTCTTAAAGGCATTTAATTTACATTCATATTAATATATTCAAAGGAGGAAGTCAGGTGCTGACCTTCTGGGGGGTGCAATCAATTGGCTTCCCCTTATATCTAGGCAGTTATCTTTATTTGTCATCTCATTTCAAATCCATATAATGTGCAGAAGCTAAGCAGCATGATTCAAGTGTAATATTTATCTCATTATACATTTTTTAAAAAAACTTAAATAGTAAATACAGTCCACAAATCATAAACCTAATGTGAGTTATAACTGGTTGGGTCATCAGGGACCACTGTGGTATATTTTTTTTCTCCAGATCAAGTTTTTAGGTAAAACCCATAAATCAGCATAGGACAATTTCTATTCTTTGTACAAAACAGGTCTGAGGGGTTTTCTTACATTTGCCATTAATTAAACCAGATCTGAGAGAACACTAAGATTAGTATTATTTTGCTCTGAGATGCTTTTAAGAGAACAAAATTATTGCATCTTTCTGTGGGATTACAACCCACATGTGTCTGTCCTTCCTATTTGCCATAAACTCCTTTTCCCATGTATTACCTGTTTTAACCCATATTACTCCTTCCTTATGGGGTGCTGGGGTTTAGACTTAATGCTTACAGATAGACAGACAGAGAGAATAAGCCATAGCAGTTGGCCCACCAGGTCCTATCTTTATGCCATTTCCAGAAAGAAATCATAGGATGTGATAGGTAAAATAATAAATAAATAAACAAATAAATAAACAAACAAACAAACAAACAAACTGTTCTTGCCACTTGTAACAGTCATAGTTACACTAAAATTAGCTATAAGTGCAGAAATTTTGTCCCACCCTAAAACTCATTTAAAAATATTCACCCACAATGGGAAACAGACATGATGCATCCTGAAGCTGGCCACTACTTCACAAGGAAACACAGCTAGTCTCTTGGCCACACAAGATCTCTTTCAACAGGCCGTCCAACAACACCATCCTCAGAAAACCAAGAAGAAGAGGAATGAAGGAGGAATTTATTGGCTTCCTCCCATCTCTTATCTCCATTTTAGGGTCATGAGAACCCCTTTGCAGCAATGGGAAAGTCTTGTCCCATGTCCTGCCACCTAGTATTTGAAACAGAATCTAGAATAGCAGGAGAAGCCAAGGACTGCAAGTGTTGACTTCAGTGGTGATACCAGTTGATTGTCTTGGTGTCAGGTTGGATCAAGCATCTCAGGAGCCAGGAGACAGGTGGGACTGATAGAATCCAAGGTAGTAAATAATATCATTACAGTACACCAAAATGGGAGGACTTTTACCAGATATTAAGAGTTAATCTTCAGCTCTAGTGATTAGCATCTTATGGTAATGAAATAGGCAAACAGTCTAAAGGGTTAAAATAAAAAAGATCTTGAAAAAAGCTAGACATATGTGGATGTGATTTTTTACAGAATTAACTTTTGTGGTGCTTGTAACGCTCAATTTCTTGATCTGGGTATTAGTTAAAATCATATTGACTTTATTTGTTAAACTGTATTTGTCGAGTTGGTTTTGTTACTTATGTGTTTAAGTACTACATTTAATTTTAAAATACAGTAAAACTAATGCAAAAAAAGAACATTAACTGACAAATTTAGCAAATAGATATATCTTGTGCACTGATACTGTTCTCTGTCCTGGCATATGTAGATATGGCTGTTACCTCAGGACAAAAAAATCAAGTAAGTGGAAAAAATGTTGTAAGGTTGGAGAGATATAAAGTTTTATAGTTGCATTATCGGTCAACATACCATTCCTATCATCTGATCATAACTACTGTTCCTGTGGAATCCTTCCTTTAGTCCTTTTAAATTGTCAAGACATATTCGTTTAATTAACTCAGCAAGACTCCCAAACCTTTCTCACCACAGCTTTTAAGTAACACAATATATAATATTATATATGGAATAAAACCCACTATTCAAATGCTATTTAAAAAGGTGATGTACTGTTAAATATATTTTCTTGCTGTGGCTATACATTGTTAACAGTAAAGTGTGTATGTTTACCAGGAAAACTATAGTCTGGTATACCAAATTGATAACCTATTTCCTATGCCAATCTTTAGTTGTATTTTCCACATTTGCTTCTGAAACTATATAAATAGAGCATAATTTAAAGACTATAAATTTTAAACAACACCTATATATTGTTAACACCCTGTGGCTACGGGTAGGAGTTCATGCACAGTAAAATGATGGCCCCTGAGCAATAAGAATCCCACCTTGAACAATCTTAAGACTTCTTTCCTATTGGCAGGAGCAGAGAGCGGAGTGTCTTCTCATAGTAGTGGTTTCACTTGATTTAGTTTCAACTGTGCACAGCCTGAGTGTGTCCATACCTATTCATTTCATAAACTCACATAACTAATTCTAGGGATCTGACTAAGGTATCCCTTCATAGACTTCCAATCTCTTCTTAGTTAGCAAATTGGTCTTTTTGGAGGACGTCTACATGAATTACCTTGATTTTTTTCTGCAAATTCCCACTGTGGTTTCATAACTGAGTAACTTAAACAGGGTTGGAGTTTGTCATCTAGTTAGGTAAGACCTCCTTGTCTCCTGCTAAGTGACCATCCCACCATCCGACTGTCTAACTGGCCAGTACCTATGACACCCACTGACCACCAGGGGGCAGACGCTCACAGAAGCTGCTGCCGAGCTGTGGTGACTTGGCAGCAGCGGTTCTCAGGTGATGCACCCCGGAACCAGAGAGGAGGGAGCCCGATTCCTCGAGGGCCGCATGATCTCTCCTTCTGTGTTGATCCTGGGGCACTGTCAGCCCCGAATCTGGTTTACTGCACACTTGCATTTGCATTCTACACCCTGTAGGACAGCAACTTTGCAGAGTGCCCTCTCAAATTCCGGGACCGCTCAGGGGACGTCAGAGAGCAGGTTTCGGCCAGATCGCAGAGTGCCCTCTCATACTCCGGGACCCCTCGGGGGACGTCAGAGAGCAGGTTTCGGCCCGATTGCCACAGGCCAGGCTGAGGGACCCCACCTCCCAGAGGGACCCTGCTCACTCCACAGACACCCTTTGAGCCACAATGCAGCCCCAGGTGCGGCCAGCCCTGGAGGGACCCCAGGAGGTTGGCTCCAGGCGTATCAGGCCCACCTTGCCCAGTCCTGCCCCGCCGGCCACCACCCAGGACCCACTGCATTAATTAGTCCCTGTACCAGAGCCAGCTCCATAAACTGGAAGACCTGAGCATGAGTTTTCTTTCTTTTTCTACCCCACCCCTCACTCTGCAGACGCCCTTCAAGCAGTGACGCTGCCCCAGGAATTCTAATTAATTTCCTTTCAATGTGCATGAATCTGTGCACCGGGCCACTAGTTATACCTTAAGGCCAGTGGCTACAGCATAAGAATCTGCAGAGGTCCAAACACTGTTCTCAGAGTGGGAGACAAATTCCACCTGCACATGGTAAATAAATTGCTTGGAGCTTCACCTAGTGTGAACTCTATGTTTCCCATTAGGTTTTTAAATGGTCTACCAGGAATATTGCAACCAATTTCCAAAATAGCCATTCAAACCTCATCTCTAGGACACTAATTGTTTACGAAACAGAATGGTTGGGTTGCTGGAATGGAACACAAGGTGCCGACCACAGTGGGATGGGGACAGGGAGATCCCTCATGGCTCTCTTACAAGACTCTGCAGGCAGTGAAGAAACTGTGAGAACTAATACTGATGTTCTCCTGTCAGGGTTCTGAATATATTATCTTCATTTTATGTATGAGTATTGCTGTGCTGCTCTTCTCTATTGGACTTTCTCTAACATCTCCTGAGACATGATAGATATTTCTGGTGTCAGAATTATCTGATATCCTTCAGTGGCAGCAGCCGTCTCCTGCAACATCCAGTAACAAATTAGAAATTGTCTTTTAAATAAGCTATAAAAGTGTCTATGTCAGACCATTATAGAGCTCAAGACATAGGAAGTTTTGGATGAATTAATTTATGCCAAACAATTCAGTCTGCATGAGTTCTGGTTGCAAACACCACATGCTTAAAATCTTATGAGCTATTGAGTTATAACATACCAGTGAGAGTTCCTAAATATCTGCCTTTTTGTTAACTTTTTAAATATTCCTGCTCAGAACCCAATTCTGATTTAAGTCTTATTTTAGAGACCTTATATACTGAAGTCAGCAAAATTTCTAAGGGGGATTTGGGGTTAATTAGACTCCAAATATTCTCACTGGACATTTGTAATATTTTTACCAGTAAGTGGTAGTTAGGAAACAATATTTTTTTCTTATATTTTTAGGGATAACCATGGTTGCATTAGCACACATATTTACTCAAAATTTCACAAATTGGGTTTAACCTTTATGTTTAGCTGTATCCTCCAGCCAGACTTTTTTTGTCACATGGATGACTCCAATCCATATATTCTCACTGGACATTTGTAATATTTTTACCAGTAAGTGGTAGTTAGGAAACAATATTTTTTTCTTATATTTTTAGGGATAACCATGGTTGCATTAGCACACATATTTACTCAAAATTTCACAAATTGGGTTTAACCTTTATGTTTAGCTGTATCCTCCAACCAGACTTTTTTTGTCACATGGATGACTCCAATCCACAACTCGTCACACAGTTATCTGCATGAGGAGTTAACAATGCAGTGCACTCACTTATACTTAATGAGTCTCAGGTCAAGTACCTACAATACCAGATCAAGATTCTTCTGGTGATTTCAAATATCTTGAATCAAGACCATAAAGATATAATGCTTATCATTCACATATTTACAACAATAATACATTTTGCTAGCTCTGGGCTATATTGCAGACTTCCTTAATGCTCTATTAAAATGTTATTCAGATATTTCTGAATAAAAAATGGTGTCAAGATACAAAATTAAAGGAAGAGTATCTCTTTCAACTTAAAAAATTATTAAAGAGGAGAAAAGTCATTGTCATCTTGTTTGGTTATGACTTGTACACAAAAAGTATAAAAATTGAGGCAGTCTAGAGTAAAGAAAATAAATATGAGTTTTGAAATCTGACATAGGTGAGCTTCTCTCTTGTCTATATCACTTAGGAACTATGTAACATGGAGAAAGTTAATTGAACTATCTTCATGCACATACTATATTTACCACTTTATTTTGTTCTTAAAAATGTGGATGATAATACGTGTATTATCTTGTAAGAGTATTCTAAGAACTATAAAAAACTTCTGGAAAGTGTATGTTCTAAAAGAGTAGACATCACTCAAAAGTTTGGTGTTACTAGTATTAATAAACTAAGATGGTACTTACATGGGTTAAAAATAGGATATACTACTTAGAAATAATCAATTAGTGGACTTAGTTAAATAGCCAGTCAATTCTGTTGTTAAATGTATCTTAAAAAGACAGGATCAGTTGGACATTTTAATCAAATAGATATAGATTATGTCAGTATCTAAAAAGATAGAGTTAAATATTAAAGTCTTGGGGTTCATATTTTAAGCCAAGTAGATGTATTCTTTCAATTATTTTTTAGTACCTGAATTGGTTTTAAATTTATGGCCTTTTAATATTTTATTATGGGCCTATACAAATTAATATCTTGAAATAGCACAAATATTAAATGATAATATTTTTACAAACTGATCATTCCTACTTTTTTTTTTCAAAAACTTGATTAAGTAAAGTATTATGAAATGAGATCAAATCATGCTGGTATAACTCCCTAATATTATTTTAGATAATTGATTTGCAAAAGAATCATAAAAATTCCAAATAGAAGAATATTCTTTTTTTCCCATAGCATCAACTTTATTTTTTAATCTTTATTGTTGAAAGTATTACCTATGTCCCCTTTTTGCCCCCATTGACCCTTCTAGCCCATCCCCACTCCCCACTAAGGCCTTCACTACATTATGGTCTGTATCCCTGGGTTATGCATATATGCATACAAGTTGATTTCTTCCCACCCACCCCCGCCTTCTCTCTGAGATTCTACAGTCTGCTGAATCAATTTTATTCATCAGTTTATTTTGTTCATTAGATTCCACATATGAGTGAGATCATGTGATACTTGTCTTTCTCTGACTGGTTTATTTCACTTTGCACAATACTCTACAGGTCCCTCCATGCTGTCTCTAAGGGTATGAAATCTTCTTTTTACTGGTAGAAATATACCATAGTTTTTTAATCCACTCATTTACTGATGAAGACTTGGGCTGTCTCCAGATCTTAGCTGTTGTAAATTGCGCTGCTATGAACATTGGGGTGCATACATTCTTTCTGATTGGTATTTTGGGTTTCTTAGTATATATTCCTAGAAGTGGGGTCATTTTAAAAATGGAAGTTCCATATTTAATTTTTTGAGGAAACTTTATACTGTTTTCCATAGTGGCAGTACCAGTCTGCATTCCCACCAGCAGTGTACTAGGTTTCCCTTTTCTCCACATCCTAGCCAGCACTTGTCATTTGTTGATTTGGTAATCATAGCCATTCTGACAGGTGTGAGGTGATACCTCATTTTCATTTTAATTTGCAGCTCTCTGTTGATCAGTGACTTTGACCATTTTTTCATATGTCTCTTGACCATCTGTATGTTCTCTTTGGAAAAGTGTCTATTTAGATCTTTGACCATTTTTTTAATTGAATTGTTTGTCTTCCTTTCGTTAAGTTGTATGAGTTCCTTATAAATTTTTGATATTAACCCTTTATCAGCTGTATCATTGCCAAATATGTTCTCCCATACAGTGGGTTCCCATTTCATTTTGTTGATAGTTTCTTTTGATTTCGTTCCATTTGTTTATTTTCTCCTTAGTTTCCTTTACTCTAGATGTATCCACAAACACGTTGCTATGAGAAATGTCTGAGATTTTAGTGCCTATGGTTTCTTCTAGAATTTTTATGGTTTCAAGACTTATGTTTAAGTCTTTTAACCATTTTGAGTATATGGTGTGATTTGGTGGTCTAGTTTCACTTTTGTGCATTTATCTGTCCAATTTTCTCAGCACCATATATTGAAGAGACTGTCTTGACTCCATTGTATGCTCTTGCCTCCTTTGTGGCAAAACTAAAGCCAACATCATACTCAATGGGCAAAAATGAAATCCATTTCCCCTAAGAACAGGAACAAGACAGGGATGCTCACTTTCACCACTCCTGTTCAATGTAGTACTGGAATGCTAGCCATTAGTGATCAGACAAGAAGAAATAAAAGGCATCCAAATTGGAAAAGAAGAAATAAAACTGCTCTTCTTCGCAGATGACATGATACTGTACATAGAAAATCCCAAAGACTCCCTCAAAAAATACTAGACCTAAAAAATGAATTTGGCAATGTAGCAGGATACAAAATTAACACCCAAAAATCTATGGCTTTTTTATATGCCAATTATGAACTCACAGAAAGAGAAACTGAAAAAACAATCCCATTTACCATTGAACCGAAAAAACTAAGATACTGAGGAATAAACTTAACTAAGGACGTAAAAGACCTGTACTCAGAAAACTGCAGGGCATTGAAAAAAGAGATAGAGGAAGACATGAACAAATGGAAGAATATACCATGTTTATGGATTGGTAGAATCAACATCATTAAAATATCCATACTACTCAAATTCAATGCAATCTACAAATTCAATGCAATCCTCATTAAAATACCAGTAGCATATTTCAAAGATCTAGAACAAACTCTGCAAAAGCTCATCTGAAATAAAATAGACCCCAAATAGCCACAGCAATACTGAGAAAGAACAAAGTTGGAGGGCTCACAATACCAGATATGAAGCTATATTACCAGGCCATGGTTCTCAAAACTGCCTGGTACTGGCACAAGCACAGACACATAGACCAATGTAACAGAACAGAGAACCCAGAAATAGACCCAAGCCATTATGCGCAATTAATATTTGACAAAGGAGGCAAGAGCATACAATGGAGTCAAGACAGTCTCTTCAATATATGGTGCTGAGAAAATTGGACAGATAAATGCACAAAAGTGAAACTAGACCACCAA
>NW_005359572.1:24736-25864 GCF_000412655.1 Myotis brandtii | reverse complement strand
AAAGCCTAAACGACTGGCTGACCAGCTGACCGGCCGACTGGCCAGTAGTTAAGATTTGCACTGACCACCAGGAGGCAGATGCTTAATGCAGGAGCAGAATTCACAGGCATGGAAACATGAAACAGACTGATGAATCTCAGAGGGAAGGAGGGAGAGGGAGGGTGGGAAGAGATTAACTAAAGATTTTAAATGCATACTAGAGGTCTGGTGCATGGATTTGTGCACTGGTGGTTTCCCTCAGCCTGGCCTGTGCCCTCTCACAATCCATGACACTTTGGGGGATGTTGGAGAGTTGGTTTCGGCCTGATCCTTGCAGGCCAGGCCAAGGGACCCCAGTGGTGTACAAATACGTGCATCGCACCTCTAGTAGTAATTATAATATAGTATAAATTTTCTTGCTAGTAATTGTAAAATATTTTAAAATAGTATTATTGAAAACAAGTCTATTATCAAAGTAATTTTAGAAATCTCAGTTTGCTAACAGCATCTTTTATGAAAACACTAGAGGCCTGGTGCACAACATTGTGCACTGGTGGGTGTCCCTCAGCCCGGCTTGTGCCCTCTCACAGTCCTGGAACCCTCAGGGGAAGTCTGCCTGCCAGCTTAGGCATGCTCCCCCTCAGCTTCTGGCTGAATGGCACTCCCCCTGTGGGAGAGCACTGCCCACCAGGGGGCATCTCCTAAGTTGAGCGTCTGCCACCTGGTGGTCAGTGCATATCATAGCGACCAGTTGTTCTGCTGTTCGATCAATTTTCATATTAGGCTTTTATTATATAGGATACTGAGGAGTGGAGGACAGATTTCCTGGTATAAAGAAATAACCTAGGTGTGAAGATTAAATTAAACTACAGGTGGTTAAGAGGAGTGAAGAGGAGCAAGAGCACAATGAATAAGCCCCGGCACAAAAGGAGAGTTGTTATCACTGACTCATACACAGAGTTATCTGCAGAAAAATAAAGGTTAATATTTCCTTTTAGGCAGTTAAAAGCTTACGGGAGCATCAGCAAATCAGGACCCATTAGCCAGGAGAAAATTCTTCTTCTTCTTTTTTTTTTAATGTATTTATTTTATTTTTCTATTTTTTATTTTTTAATTAAATCTTTATTGTTCAGATTATTACAGTTGTTC
>NW_005359572.1:20597-24045 GCF_000412655.1 Myotis brandtii | reverse complement strand
TAATTAAGCCTTGATTGTTGTAGTTATCACTGGGAGGAATTGACCTCCAGGCCAATTGGCTGTGAGAATCAGCTGTGTCTATGGTGGGAGAACTTCTGTGCTGGAGACACCCTTCTGGGGCAAGACTTGCTTCAGTGGGGCTTTGGTGCTCACTGAGTCTGCCCCCTGAGTGTGTCCCTTATGGATCTGAGGAGTTGTAATCTGGATGGTCCCACTCTGACCACTGGGTACACTGGCTCTTGGATCTCTAAGGAGGTGCTAATTTAGCCTCTGCCTGAGGCTACCCAGCAGAAGCCCAGCTGTGAAGCAATGCAAGCTGTTGTGGGGTCTTGGGCCTTCTTTTGGATGTTCTGGCTTTCTCGGACCCAGCTGCAATTTGTTAGGTAATTTTCAGATTGCCAAGGACCAGGCCTTTCAGCAAAAGCCTCAACCGGGCGGAGCAAGCAGCTATGGCTGCTCCTCAGTCCTGCCTTAAGAGGCCCCGCTTCTCAGTGTCCCAGTTATCGCTGCAAGCACCTCTGAGAGAAAGCTGCCCTTGAGTTCCGACTAATGCCAGACAGTCCAGTTTCTCCCATATGAGTCTGGGTCCCCAGAGACTCACCCGGAACTGGAGTTCAGAGCATTCAGGAGCTTGAGACTCCCTCCCAATTGAAAAAGACAACCATGTCCTCAGTTTCCAGCCCTCTCCACGTGCGCCACGTCCTCAGCTGCCAGCCCTTCCCACGTGCGTCGTGTTCTCAGCTGCCAGCCCTTTCTGCATGCGCCTCCGTACCTCTGCACTTTACTTCCGCACCTCCTCTGAGTCTCAGTGTGCTTTTCTTTTTCCTTCTCGTTGTAGAATGTCCACTCAGCCAGCCTTCCTGTGGTTCTGGATGATGTTCGTTTTGTCTTTTAGTTGTATTTTTTAAGTGGTTGTGCGAGGCAGCAATTTCTGGTGTTTACCTATGCTGCCATCTTGGTTTCTCCGAGAAAGATTATTCTTAATTACTCTTACTAATTAGAAGATGTGTGTAATATACTATATTTCATATACAACTAGCTTGAATCCTTGGTACCAATGTTCTTGGCTATACCATTGCTATCTGTTGTTTAGGCCTGATGTTTCTTTGCTGATTTTTTGTTTTGAGGATTTGTCCAATGGTGATAGTGGGGTATTAAAATCCTCTACTATTACTGTATTTCTGTCAGTCTCTCCCTTGATATCCTCCAGAAGTTTTTTGGTTTTTTTTTATGTAGCTGGGTGCTCCTGTATTGGCTGCATGTATGTTTACTAGAGTTATATCTTCTTGTTGGATTTCTCCCTTTAGTATTATGAAGTGGCCTTCCTTATCTCTTATTATGGCCTTCACTTTGAAGTCTAATTTGTCAGATATAAGTATTACAACCCCAGATTTGTTCTTTCATTTCCATTTGCCTGAAAATTTTTTTTCCATCCCTTCACTATCAGTCTGTGTGAGTCCTTTGTTCTGAGGTGGGTCTCCTGTAGATAGCAGATATATGGGTCATGTTTTCTTACCCATTCAGCAACCCTATGTATTTTTTATTGGGTCATTTAATCCATTTACATTTAAAGTTATTATGTATAGGTCCTTGTTTGTAGCCATTTTTATTCTTTATGCCTGTGTTCCTTCTTCCCTTCCTGTTTCTTCATTTTACAACAGACCTGTTAGCATTTCTTGCATTGCTGGTTTGGTGGTAATAAACTTCCTTAGTCCTTTTTTTATCTGTAAAGCTCCTGATTTCACCTTTAATTTTGATTGACAGCCTTGCTGTGTATAGTATTCTTGGATTCAGACCCTTGTTTTGTATGACTTTGTATATTTCATTCCATTCCCTTCTGGCCTGATGTGTTTCTGTTAAGAAATCAGTTGATAGTCTGATGTGAAATCCCTTGTAGGTAACTTTCTGTATCTCTCTGGCAGCCTTTAAGATTCTTACTTTGTCGTTGGTGTTTGGAAATTTAATTATAATATGTCTTGGTTTTGGTCCTTTGGGGTTCATATTTTTTGGGACTCTGTGAGCTTCTTTGACTTGTGTGAGTTTTTTCTTCCCAATATCAGGGAAGTTTTCTGTCATTATTTCTTCAAACAGGTTTTCTAATCTTTGATCAGTTTCCTCTATACTTGGTACCCCTATTATGTGGATGTTGTTTCATTTCATGTTGTTCCAAAGTTCTAGGTTTTCCTCCTGTTTTTTTTAGTGTTTTTTTTTCCAGTTGCTGCTCTGCTTGGGTATTTTTTCCTACCTTGTCTTCTAGCTCACTGATGCATTCCTCTGTTTCTTCTAGTCTACTGTTGATGCTTTCTATTGTGTTCTTTATTGGAGCCATGTCATTCTTCATTTCTTCTTGGTTTTTCTTCGTTTCCTCTTGATCTTATACATGTTGTTGAATTAGTGTTCCAACCTTTTAGCATCCTTATGTCCATTGCTCTGAATTCTTTCTCTGCCAAATTTCTTGCCTCCATTTCATTTACTTCCTTTCCCAATGATTCCTCCTTTTCTTTCATATGAGGGCTCTTTCTTTGTCTCTCCATTTTTCTCCTCTCAGTGTTTCTGGTTGTGTAGCTCTCTCTCTACCACATTGTCTTAAAGGCACAAAATACAACACAATAAGACACAACACAGAGGGCACCAAACACAAATGTATTCACAATACCAATAACCCTAAATAAAAGTGACCACCAGAGAAAAGAGAATTAGAGGAGAGGAAAGAGTGCAAAAATGATATTGAGAAAAGAAAAAAAGGTAAGAGAAAAAATGAAAAAAAAGAAAAAAGAAGGGGGAAAATATATGTATATGGTGAGAAAATTTCAAAAAAACAACAACTAATCCAAAAAATGCAAACAACAAACACCCAGAAAAGGAGGGATGCTGAATCTGAAGAGGCAGAGTTTATTTCCAGAAGGTAAGGTAAAGGAATTGAATGAATGGGGAAATGGCCATGATTCAGTATAGAGGAAGTAGAAAGAAAATGAGTCCATAAAAAGAAAAGTAAAAAAAAGATACAAAAAAGTGGAAATATATATATATTAAAATATATATATTAAAGAAAATTATATATATATAATTCTCCCTATATTTAATCTATCTATGTATTCATCTATTTTGGTAATGGAGAATAGAGAGTAGATAGGCCTGAGTTGGTGACTGAAACTATTTAAGCTATTAATAGAAGAAGAGAACAAGCAAGGAGAGGAAAAACAGAAGCATAATTTTTTTAAAATTAAAAAAAACAAACAATCAAACAAACAACAGCCCCAAGACAGAAGGGGAAAAAAGGGAAATAAATTTTGGCTAGTGAAGAAAGAGAAAAGAGAAGTGTGTATAGACTTGGAGTAGGGAAGAGGAAATTAGATATTTCAGTAAGATCAATTTTTAACAGGGAGTAAAAAGAAAGGATAGAGAAAAACTAAAGCAGGAACAGGGTAAGAGAAACAGGATGAAAAAG
>NW_005359572.1:5527-19779 GCF_000412655.1 Myotis brandtii | reverse complement strand
GTCCGACTGCAGCTTAGGCCTGCTCCCCGCTAGCAAGTGGACATCCCCCGAGGGCTCCTGGGCTGCCAGAGGGATGTCTGACTGCCAGCTTGGGCTCGATCCCCCAGGGAGCGGGCCTAAGCCAGCAGGTGGACGTCTTCTGAGGGGTCCCAGACTGCAAGGAGGCATAGGCTGGGCTGAGGGACCCCCCGAGTGCACAAATTTTTGTGCACCGGGCCTCTAGTATAATAATAAAAAAGTAAAATAAAGTGAGGAAGAAATGTTAGTTTCTTAAGTAAAAGATAAAAAATTAAAAAGTGAAGTAGTGAAGTTTGTTTCCTTCAGTGGAGCCTCAATGACCCATGGGAGCTGGTTTAAGACCCCTCTCTACCGTTCTGCCTGGCACTCTGTTTCCTGTCAGCTAGTCATCACAGTGTTGATGTTCCCCATGATGCACCACTCCTGTGTCAGAAGCCACAACCTTGGTTTCAGGCAGGCAGGGTCACTGCTCACTTTGTTTCTCTGCCTGCCTTCAGTTGTATTTACACAAGCATCTATTTCTGACACAGCCCCTGGGTGGTGGTGTTTCTGTATTCGTTTCTGGGACCAAATGGCCCCTCCACCCAGTCCCCCAGGACTCCCTGCGGGTGTTTAGACTCTTCCTTTCCCTGCTGCACTCAAAACTGGGCTGGAGGGACGCACTGTCCCAGAGCTAGTTTTCTGCTTGTTGCTCCCTATTCTCTCCCCAGTTTCCACAAAAACCACCTTCCCCTGCAGTCTTGGTGAGTGTTTTTAATTGAAAGATTCTATGTACTGCTATGTACTGGGCTTAGCAAGGAAAAGCAAGGAAATCAAAAAGACAAAGCAACCTCAATGCCTTGCATTGTCTTTCTCCCCCTGGCACTGCACAGCTGGTATAGAACTTCAGGCTGCCTTTTTGGCACAATCTCCAATGGCTGTGGGTTTAGAACTAGAGTCCCCCTCTGCCAGGAGCCCTGTGGACACCCTTCTATATTCTAGGGCTATGCTGAACCCAATAGCTGCGGATTTGGTGGACTGCAGTCTTCCTCTGAGACTCCAGTCTCTGCTACATGTGTTTCTCCCTCCAGACTGGATCCCAGATCTCACCTCTCTCCAGGTGATCTTGACTTTTCCATCCATGGATTGCCTCACCAGCTGTGTTTAATTCACCAATTCTGGGTTGTTGTTATTGTTCCTTCTATATACTCTGTGAGAAGGTGCAGGACCCGTCCACGTATTCGGCCCCCACCTTGGCTCCCCCTGGACAAACTTTTTAGGCGCCCATGGCCGGGGAAGCTGGAGTCTTGGTTTTCATGGGTTTGCAGCTGAGGCAGCTGGTCCCTGGGCAATGTGTCTGTAGGGTCCTGGGAGGTATCTGAGGTCTCTCTGGGTGAAGGTAAGCCTGGGTTTCCAATCACAGCCGCTCTCCCCTTCAAGATGGCATGGTCTCTGTGACAGAACTGGCCATGCTGGGAGAGATTTTCGTTGTGGTAGAGGCTGCCCAGCTAGGGGAGCCTGGTCTGCCAGTACCCAACCATCCTGTGGAATATAACTGTCCCTCACTCACAAATACACACACATCGCATGTCCATGCACCTCCTTTCACTCTCCCACTCACACACTATTTTGCTGACTGCTGTCCCATTGGCTGCCATTTTGGATCCTTCCTGTGATATATTTTTTTTTATAAAATAGAGGATTACATACAAATGTATGAAAAGATGAAAGAATACATTTAAAACTATAATGTTCTTTTTTTAAAAAAGCTAATAGTTTTATAGAAATGTGTAACAAAGGAAAACAAAAGGGTAAAGAAAAGAAGAGATATTTAGGAGACAATTTATCATTGAGAAAAAAAAGTGGGAACTAATGGATATGGACAATGTGTGCTGATGGCGGGCACGGCAGTGGAGGTGGAAACAAGCATAGAGGGATAAATAGTGGTGGAAAAAATAAAATGAAAAGCATCATTTTAAAAAAAATGCCAGTAACAGTAACAGAAAACATGATTGATTTTGTATCACTAGAACTGGTTTCCTCCAAATACATTTCTTCACTAAGGAAATAATCTGTCATTGAATTTGAAAAGAGTAATAATGGAATTGCATATAAATAAGAAGTCTTAAACTTCTACCTGTTCAGACAAAAGTGGTTTAAATTCAGGTTGTGGAAAGCCCCAGATGCTGTGCCACTCCTGAATAGAATTTCAGAGAAGTGTTCTGAGTTTGAAAACTACATGTAAGTGCCATTTCAGGCTCTGCTTCCCCACAGAATTCCTCCAGGCAGTTCTCTGATAGAAGGAAAGGTATCAACTCTCACTTGGTCACATGGTACTTTCAGTCCCCTAGAGAAGGGGATCAATGTCCCTTGTGTTATTAGATCAAAGGCAAAAGAACTCTTTATAGTCCTTTCTTGGATGGAGGAAAATGTCACAGTGAACTTGGGATTTGGAGGGGTGGAGGCAGGGAGACAGAAATTATTTGTGGAAATAGTGACTGAGCCAGGTCTATTATGCTAATTTCATTTACAAACACATTAAAAGAGCAAATTTTAGTCTCTGCCATTATGAACCTTACATTCAAGAGAAAAGATTAATCAAGAGGAAACAAGTATTCAAGACCCAAAATGGTCAGTAGAAGAAAGATATATCTATACTAATAATAGAGGAATATGCAAATTGGCCAGGAAGCCTTCACATAATGACCAATGAAGATGGGGGTGGGGCCACAGCAGAGTTCAAGAAGGGCGTGGAGAGGAAGGGAGAGCAGATAGGCAGTTAGGGGGATCAGGCTGGCATCAGAGAGCAGTTAGGCAGTTAGGGTGATCAGGCCGGCAGGGGAGTGCAGTTAGGGGGATCAGGCTGGCAGGGGGGAGCAATTAAGCAGTTAGGGTGATCAGACCAGGAGGGAAGAGCAGTTAGGGCCATCAGGCAGGCAAGGGAGCAGTTAGGGGCATCAGGCAGGCAGGCAGGTGAGTGGTTAGAAGCCAGTGGTTCTGGATTGCGAGAGGGATCCTGGATTGGAGAGGGTGCAGGCTGGGCTGAGGCCCCCCCCATGCATGAATTTCGTGCACCAGACCGCTAGTCTATATATAGAAACCTAAGCAACCGGAATGTCTGGTCACTATGATGCACACTGACCACCAGGGGGCAGATATTAAATGCAGGAGCTGCCTCAGCCCACAGGCCCCAATCACCAATGAGGCCTGCTGGCCAACCTCCCGGCCCTTCCCCTGAGCCTGCAGGCCCCGATCGCCTGGGATTGGGAACCAGGAATGGGTGGTGGCAGACATGGCCCCTTTTCCAGGGGAGCTGAGGGCCGGTTCCCTCCTTGGGTCTGACAGCTCACCTCCTGGATCCCGGATCCCTCCTCCTAGGCTTAGATGGGGAACTGGGGGTGGGTGGTGACAGATGTGGCGAGGGAAGGAGGAGGCAGCGAGGTGGGGAACCTGATCGGCCCTGATCGCCGGCCCTGCCTAGGGTCCCTACCTGTGCACAAATTTTGTGCACCGGGCATCTAATCACATATATATAGTAAATTTGATCTGCCTTCAGATTAAATGCTTCTTATTGTTGAGATTTCATTTACTTGGAGCATAGTGACAAAATCTTAGAAAAAGAAAACTTTATTTTCTGATTTTTAATGAAAAATACTAATTGGAAAATATGATCTGTATGATGACATCTATTTTGCTTTTACTTTGGGGCAATTAAGCCAAACACATACTCTATTAATCAATCTGATAAGCACAGAAAGAGTTGGTCTCAGCAGGAACCTCTCTTCAGTCCTCCATCAGTGGCTTTAAATAGAAGTCCACTAAGACTGTAGCACACTGTGTATGCAAAGAAGGGCTAGCCCACTGTGTTTTTGTGTGGTTTTACTTCTGAAGGCTGCAAAAAAGATCATTCTCTAGGCTGAAATACAGCTTTCAGTATTTGGCACTAAGCATTCTTTCAGATTTCTGAACAAGCAAGGGAGGTTTTATTAAGAAGAGAAAGTAAAAACTGGCTTTTAATTTTGTCAGAAGTGAAAATGAGATTATTGATTTATAAAGTAGAAAAAGTATGATTCAATGCTAGTGGCCAGAAACTATGACTCAGAAATTATATCAAACACTATTTTCAAACACCAATTGTATTCAAATGAAATTTTCACTGTGATAAGTTAATACAAAATATCATTTAATATGCATAAAATAACTATAGTTATAACAAATGAATAAGAAAGGCTTTTATTTTACATAAGTATTTCCCAAAATAATGTCCTTAAAGGTAGTTATTTCAAAGCAATTGCAGAAATCTTTACAGAAAGAGAGGGAAGTGGAGGAAGGGAGAAAGCAGAAAGAGAGAGAGAGAAGGAAAGAAGTAATTGATAAAGAGAAAAACTAATGTTTAAAAATAAAAACATACAATCTAGGCCCTGGCTGGTGGTTCAGTTGCTTGAAGCATTGTCCTGTGCACCAAAAGGTAGCAGGTTTGATCCCTGGTCAGGGTGCCTATGGTAGGCAACCAATTCATGTTTCTCCCTCACAATGATGTTTCTCTCTCTCTCTCTCTCTCCATTGTCATTATAATCAGCATTATTTGTACTAGCAGTAATAAATATTATTATTAAAAACTCTTACAAATGTTTATATTTCATAGGAGGATATCATAGAAGATTTAATGGGTAGCATCTAGATTTAAGGAGCTGATACTCTATCCACTGAGACAAACCTGCTAGGGCATAATGTTAAACTACAGCTTCCTGGCATAAATAGAATGCTTATATTATCTGGCCTTCCTGTTATTCCTTTCCTATTATTTAATAACCAGGTTATTACAATGGTATCAGTAGGTACAATTACTATTGCCATTTTACAAAACTGAGCTAAAAAGATGTTAAGTTATTCTGTGAAGGTTACACAGTTGGTCAGTAGCAGAGCTGGGGTTCAATATTAGATAACCAGAAGCCAAACCCACATCCCTAAATTCTTCTATATCATAGAGATGAATAATTGTGAATGATCATTTAAATGGCAATGGTCCATTGACATTTATCCTTCTTTTCCCTTCTTGTATCTCCCCCCACCCCCTTCCCTCTGGCAATCGCCATGTTGTTGTCTTTCTTTTTTTCTATGCTTAATGGTGATGGAAGAACACTTGACTTGGTATGGTAAGCACAATACAATATATAGATGATGTATTGTAGGTTTATATATCTGAAACCTGTATAATTTTATTAACCAATTTCAGCCCAATAAATTCTTTTAAAAAAATGAGACCAACAGAACTGTGTCAAGGTTTTGAAAATTAAAGAAATTAAGCAATGTTTTACAATAAGTCTCTGGTTCAACACTTGGTATTACAAATATGCCCTCTCAAGATCTATACTAATAAAAGGGTAATATGCTAATTAGACCAGGAGACCTTCCAGACGTCTTTCTGGACAAAGCCATGATGGCAGGGCCAAGGCAGAGGTGGTTAGGGGTGATCGGGCCAGGAGGGGAGGGCAGTTGGGGGTGATCAGGCCAGCAGTGGGGGCCAGTTGGGGTCAAGCAGGCCAGCGGGGGGTGGACTGTTGGAGGCAAGTAGGCTGGCAGAGGGTGGCAGTTGGAGGAGATCAGGCTGGCAAGGGGGGGGCAAGCAGGCTAGCAGGCAGAGTGGTTAGGGGGATCAGGCAGGCAGGTGAGCAGTTAGGAGCCAGCAGGACCAGCCCAGAGTGGGTCTGCCTCAGGCCAGCCTGTACTCTGTGGGCCCTTGACTTCATGCAGGAAAGATTTCACAGAAGAGTCCAGGTGATTTTGATAGTATATTTATTAAAGCCAGGGTCAGCAAAACAGAGGATGAATTTAGGGGAGAAGAAGCAACAGGAGAGAGCCTAGACGGTGCTCTGCTTTGGCGTCTCTAGAAATATTATAAGAAAGAAATGAGCCAAGGCGAGGTTATTGTTAGCTCACTGGGAAGTCAGGGAAAAAGGAGGCCTTGGAGATAGGATGGGGGTAAGCCTGGGTTGAGCTTCCGCTGCCCACTGCTCCCCTGGTTGCAAGTATTGTGGGGACACTTAGAGTTTAGGAAGAAATTAAAAGCTCATGCCTGAGAAGGGACATGGGCATGATCTAGAGCAGGGGTGGAGAATATCCAGCCTGTGGGATGTATGAGGCCTTGAAATCATTCACTCTGGCCTTCCAAGGCATCAGGGTGAGTTAATTAAATGTTTGACCAAATATAGCAGGCTAATTTTTAAGTTGATAATATTGTATGGCCCACAAGTGATGTTATAAATACCCAAATGGCCCTTGGCAGAAAAAGGTTCCCCACCGCTGCTCTAGAGTGAGCCCACACTCTTTGTCCTGAGGACATTTTATCATTTATTTTCTCTGCAGGCAAAAATCTTAGGGGAGTGTTTCAATAGAATATTCATCAACTTTACAGGTATGTTTTTAATGTGCTGATGCATCAAAGTGAGCATATAGGGGAGTTTTGGGTTATTCTTTGGGGTGCCTTACTGTTTTACATTTGTCTTAAGTCTGTCTGGCTTTAATGGGGTTTTTGTTATTTGTTCCCCTGACTTCATCTGTCCAAACAGGATCTTATCTTCCCCAAATTAGGACTTTTGAAAGCAAATGGTTTATACCTCCCCTCCCTGACCAGAGAAAGCATAGCTTAAATCACCCTGGTCTGGGAAATAGAGAACAAAGGCCCAGTTAATGCCATTTGTTTCAGCTAAACCCATGGACAGATGAAGTCAGGGGAACAAATAACAAAAACCCCATTAAAGCCAGACAGACCTAAGACAAAAGTAAAACAGTAAGGCACCCCAAAAAATAACCCAAAACTCCCCTATATGCTCACTTTGATGCATCAGCACATTAAAAACATACCTGTAAAGTTGATGAATATTCTATTGAAACACTCCCCTAAGATTTTTGCCTGCAGAGAAAATAAATGATAAAATGTCCTCAGGACAAAGAGTGTGGGGTCACTCTAGAGCAGGGGTGGGGAACCTTTTTCTGCCAAGGGCCATTTGGGTATTTATAACATCACTTGTGGGCCATACAATATTATCAACTTAAAAATTAGCCCGCTATATTTGGACAAACATTTAATTAACTCACCCTGATGCCTTGGAAGGCCAGAGTGAATGATTTCAAGGCCTCATACATCCCACAGGCTGGATATTCTCCACCCCTGCTCTAGATCATGCCCATGTCCCTTCTCAGGCATGAGCTTTTAATTTCTTCCTAAACTCTAAGTGTCCCCACAATACTTGCAACCAGGGGAGCAGTGGGCAGCGGAAGCTCAACCCAGGCTTACCCCCATCCTATCTCCAAGGCCTCCTTTTTCCGTGACTTCCCAGTGAGCTAACAATAACCCCACCTTGGCTCATTTCTTTCTTATAATATTTCTAGAGACGCTAAAGCAGAGCACCGTCTAGGCTCTCTCCTGTTGCTTCTTCTCCCCTAAATTCATCCTCTGTTTTGCTGACCCTGGCTTTAATAAATATACTATCAAAATCACCTGGACTCTTCTGTGAAATCTTTCCTGCATGAAGTCAAGGGCCCACAGAGTACAGGCTGGCCTGAGGCAGACCCACTCTGGGCTGGTCATTCTCCAGTAACAATAGCATTGAGAGAGTCCAGAGGCAGCAAGAATCTGGTGATAGTGATAATAAATAAAATGGGATCCTAAACACATAATTTTAGTTGTGTGATCTTACCTACAATTCTTGCTACCTAGATTTCCTTTGTTTTGGTACATTTTCGCAGAGTAAGTCACCAATCTTTCCATGTTCTCAGAACTTCTTGAGAACCTTTCTGTTAGTTTTCTGCTATTTCAGAACTGCTTTCTATTGTTTGCCACCAATAACCTTTATTAGTCAACTCATTTCTTTCAATACCTAAGATTATAGGTCCAACATCATCATTTTAAGCCTGGTCAGAAGTAATAAAAGTTCAAAAGTCCTTATCATAGCAATAAGAGTAATTATTGACAAAGTGGGTTAAATTTATTTGTCACTGGACCAATGATTTCTTTTAATTCAGAAAGATATGAAAGTTCAGAATCATAATCTTTAAGTATTTATTTACTCATTCATTCATCAAAACTTAAGTAAGTACAAAATTAATGATAAAGAAAAATGTTCACTGCATGCTTTGAGGTAAATGCTGATATACATATAGTCACATTATATAAATGATGTATGCAGATTTTTATACATATATTAAGATGCTGTTTTCAAAACTAAAAACGATATTTACATAGGATAGAGATAATTTTGAAAATCATACTATTAGACTTCTTTAAAACCAGAGAATAAATAAATTTTATAAAACTAAGTTGATTCCATAATCTGATACTATTTTCTTCTTTTGATATTTTTAAAAAGTAAGATACAGTGATACCATTGTATGTAATATATTTTAACTAGAGAGAGAGAGAATAGAAAATAATACAAGATGATACCTTTTTTTAAAAAATATATTTTATTGATTTTTTACAGAGAGGAAGGGAGAGGGATAGAGAGTTAGAAACATCGATGAGAGAGAAACATCGACCAGCTGCCTCCTGCACACTCTCTACCAGGGATGTGCCCGCAACCAAGGTACATGCCCTTGACCGGAACCGAACCCGGGACCCTTCAGTCCGCAGGCTGATGCTCTATCCACTGAGCCAAACCGGTTTGGCGACACCTTTTTAATGCAGCCAAATAGAGCACACAAGAAGCATTCTTAGAAGTAGGTGACCCTCTGTCAGGAGTGGAGAAAAAGCTTCGGACAGAAGGAAATATTGTCATTCTTCCAGGAAGAAGTCAAAGTGAAGTTACATGTTTGCAGGGAATGGAATGTGGCTAGAGTGTTATATGTGTTGGAAGAAGTGGAGAAATGGAAGTTTGGGAAAGAAATTAATGAGTAGGCCTTAGAAAGATCACTCTCTAATTCCTCCCCCCTGCCGCTGCCCCCATCTTCCAAAAAGAAATTTGAGTTTGGTTCTAAGGTACATTAAAATATTTTTAATTCAGGTCTAGCCAGTGGGGCTCTGTTCTTTGAGTGTCATCTGGTGCACTGAAAGGTCATAGGCTTGATTCCAGGTCAAGGCACATATCTAGGTTGAGGAAACCAATCAATGTTTTTCTCTCATATAGATGTTTCTCTCTCTCCCTCCCCCTTCCTCTCTCTCTGAAGTCAATAAAAACATATTAAAAATATATCTATTTCTAAAAATATATTTAACAAAGCAAGAGCTTTTAGCATATAGCAGTTTCTAGAGAATTTTCTTGATTCCAATAATTTTATTTTAACAATTTTGTTAATGATAATTGGTATTGAGTAAATTTCTTTTAAAATAAATTTACTGAAATGTAAAAGTCGTTGATTTAAGAACAATGTTAACTTAGAGCAATGAGTTTTGCCAAAATAGCAAAGGCATAGTGTGTGATATTAGCCGAGGTTTAGAAAGTTTAAAAATATGTAATTGAACAATTTGAGGTTTTGATTAGAAAACTGTTTTACCAAATTTATGTATACAATTCAATTTCTTTAAATTGAGTCATATATTTTACTAGAGGCCTGGTGCACGGATTTGTGCACATTAAAAGGAAATTAATTAGAAGGTGGCCAATGGGGCAGGACTGGGCGAGACAGGCTGGATATACCCTGGAGCCAACCTCCTGTGGTCTCTCCCCTGTGCCACACCTGGGGCAGAGCCTGTGCTCAAAAGGCATCTGCAGAGTGAGCAGGGTCCCTCTGGCAGGTGGGGTCCCTCCACCTGGCCTGTGGGGATCAGGCCGAAACCAGCTCTCCAACATCCCCCGAGGGGTCCCGGATTGTGAGAGGGTGGTTCTCGGGTGATGCACCCTGGAATCAGGCTCCATCCTCTCTGGTTCCAGGGTGCGTCACCCGAGAACAGCAGCTGCCTAGTCACCACAACTCTGCAGCTCTTGCATTGAGCATCTGCCCCCTGGTGGTCAGTGTGCATCATAGCTACTGGTCTGAGTGTCTGCCCCCTGGTGGCCATTGCATGTCATAGCTACCAGTTGGACAGTCGAACGGTCGGACGGTCACTTAGGCTTTTATATAGAGAGATTTTATTTTTTTATTATTTTTAAGTGTATTTTTATCAATTTCAGAGACGAAGGGACAGGGAGAGAGAGACAGAAACATCGATGATGAGAAAGAATCACTGATTGGCTGCCCCCTGCACTCCCCCCACTGGGGACCAAGCCCGCAACACAGGCATGTGCCCTTGACTGGAATCAAACCCGGGACCCTTCAGTCCCCAGGCTGACGATCTATCCACTGAGCAAAATCAGCTAGGGCTTGAGTCATATATTTTAGATACACTTTCAGTTTTTCCTCTCTTAATCATGATTATGATGTGTGGTGTAGTGGAAGGAAGAAGCAATTATGAAACCAAGGTCTCTATTCTCTCTGAATATTCCTTAGTATTTATCATTCATGTTAAGACCTTCAGTAAGTCACCCAACATCTTATAATTTCTCCTTCCCTTCAGACTTTCCCTTTTCTTCAAAAGATCACTTTAAAGCATATAGATAAAGTCACTGGATCTGTGTTGTTAATTTTCAATTCATGATCTGAGATTCCCAAAGATTCCATGATGGGAGAGATAGAGGGTGTAGCTACATGGACAAAGGACATTCTTTCTTCACCTCCTCTACTCCTTTTCAACTGTAACAGTCCCTCTATTTAGGCATTTTAACAATTTTATTAAATGAGTATGTCCTTGAATTAAATTTGAAAGCCTTTGGATTAGGTTTTTTCCCCCAAAAAATCTTAACCAACTTAAAAGAAAATGAAGATATTCTATTTATTTCTTGTCTCTGTTCATATTATTTTTAACTACTAGGTCTAATAAAACATATCTATACTACTGGTTTAATTAAGATACTACATTATACAATCATTCAATCATTTGAATGGCTGCAGCACATATACTTACTCTTAAAATGTGTAGTTTTACTTCTTTATAAAAGGATGGACTACAAGTCTTTATACAATAGTTTTTCTTGTGAGTACCACACTTTGTTCCTAGGAAATAATTGCAGAGCTGCCTCGTGAAATAAAATTTCCAGTAACATCAAAGACAACATGTGTATAGTTGACACTAAGAGGTGGTTTTTTTTTCCTCAGATTTTTCATGTAGGACAAAAAAAATCTTATTCAAAAGTCTCGCTATCAGTAAAATGAAACAATTGAAACAGATTCAGATTCATTTTACAGTATATTTTGAAAATATAATGTAATTTGGATGATCTGCAAAACAAATCTATTTAAACTGAATAGGACACTTATCTCTTTCTTTCCCCAAGGCAATACTGTCGGATATTGAGTAGAGTAGCATAGAAAAATATCTATCATATTAAAATGGAAAAATTTAGCTTCTAAAAGGTGTAGAGGACTTGGGTATGAAAGAAAAAAAATTCAAAATACAGACACACAATGCAAAGCTATTAACCATTCATTCCTGAGCACAGGAGAATTTAAAGATGCATTAAAGAATCTGAGTGTAGGTTTTGCTATCATTTATGGCATGTATTTTGGGAAATAGCAAGATTTTGACTTAACCTTGGCATGAATGCTAAGACTTTATAGCCTTTAAAAATCTTAAATGGATTTTGTTTTTATAAAAGTTTCAAAATGACAGGAAAAAAATGAGAAGACAGCAAGAAGAACTCTCATATACACCTTCACTGAGTTGCCCATATTAACACTTTAAATTTGTCTGGTATGTTACAATTAATGCACCAACATTTATATGCTACTACTACATATTTATTTAGATTTCCTTAGTTTTCATGTAAGGTCTTTTTTTGTTCCAAACTACCACATTATATTTACTTGTCATGTCTTAGACCTTTCTTGGCTGTGACAGTTTTGCAGACTTTCCCATTTCTTCATGTGATTTTATAGGATTTTGCAGGATGCCTTCGATTGGAGTTTGTCTGATATTTTCACTTACTGAGAGGAAGACCACAGTGGTAAGGTGTCATTTTTATCACATCACATCAAGAGTATATTCTATCAACATGATTTATTAGTGATGATATTGCCCTTGATCATGTGGTTGAGATAATGTTTTTCAGGTTTCTTCACTGCAAAATTATCCACTCCTCCCATTTATGTTTTTATACTGTACTCTTTGAAAGGAAGTCACCATGCATAGTTCACACTTAAAGAGTGGGGATATGTCCACCCCTTTATTGAGAGTGAACTATCTATATAAATTCTATGGAATCATTCTGCAAGAGATATCTGTCTCTTCTCATCCAGTTATTTATTGATAAAAGTTTTAATTTATATCCTTATAAATTTATAGGCACTTATCTAATACTTTGGGTTATAATCCAATATTACTTTATTTTAATGATTAAGCCATTCTAGTTTTGGCCACTGGGAGCTCCAATTGGCTTTTATTTTCCTTTCCACAAGTATAAGTATTTCTTTCTTCTTGAGCATTTCCTTAATTTCTGGCAATTCAAGATGCTCCAGGCTCATCTTGTGTTGTTCATGCCTCAGTTCTAGGCATTTCTCCAAGAAGCTCTGGTTCCTTTTATTGGACCATAGCATTAGAAACCAAGAGATGTGCATGGTGTGCACACTGCTACTGGAATATTCTTATTTCCAGTAGCTGCCACAGTAAGGAAATGTACCTACTTATACTAATCCGCATATATATGCAGAAAGTACTTGAATAACATTCTTTTGTTCATGTACTTTCATTATAATGATGATGAGATGCCAGAAACTTAAACCCTTGTTATACCAATTAGCCTATGGTAAAATTGGAGTTGTTATACATCATTTCACATAAAGTCACAGAACCTACCAACATTAAGTGAGAACATACTGTGCGTGTGTCTATAAATATTTCATATGTAAATATCTATGGCTATACTAAGCTAACTGTTAAATCATACTGTTTTCAACTCTAATCCCTTCCAGCCTCCTCTCTTGCTTATCTGCAAACTCTCAATCAAACTGTGAGAAACCTGGCTCCTACCATCTGCCGTCGCTTTACTTAGTTGTTTACTTCCAATCTATAGTATAGCAATGTTAGAATTGCTAACCTATATACCCCACAAGACAGCCTTTTCTTTTTTTCTTTTTTCCATCACTATTTATTTCATCTATGCCCTCTTCCAATCGCTCACCCCCACAATCACTACATTGTTGTTCATGTCCATGAGTTCTATCTTTTTTCTTTTCAAAACAGCCTTTTCAAACTACAGGATAATGCTTACCTGAAGATCCTTTGCTTTTAGTGCTACAGATTACACTCATTTTCAGAGTTACTCTACGGCTGTATCTTTTCTCTCAATCTCTTTGGTGAGATTGCTTCATGAATTTCTAATACAGTTAGACAGTTTTGCCACATTGGGATTTCATCCTGTGACCTCTCACCTCCTAAAAGATTTTTTAAAATTTCCATACCTTAAGGCATATCATGTAATATTTTATGGATTTGGGCAATTGTGTATTGTCATTATCTATTATATAGTATACAGAAGAGCTTCACCTCCTAAAAATCCTCTGTGCTTCACCTATTCATCCTACCCACCTTCTCCAGAGCCTCCAATAATCACAGATTTTTTATTGACTTTACTAGAGGCCTAATGTTCAAAATTCATGCAAGAGTAGGCCTTCCTTCCCCTGGCTGCCAGCACCGGCTTCGCTCTGGCACCCAGGACCTGGACTTCCCTCCAGCCACCAGCAGGCACCCAGGACCCAGGCTGCCCTCGCAGCCCCAGTTTTGTCTAGGAAGGTGGTCTGGAAGGACATCTGGAAGTATGTCTGATCTAATTAGCATATTACCCTTTTATTATTATAGATTAGTAGCCCGGTGCACAAAATTCGTGCACTGGGGGGGGGGGGGGAGAAGGGGCCCCTCAGTCTGGCCTTCACCCTCTCCAATCTGAGACCCCTCAGGGAATGTCCAACTACCTGTTTGTGCCCACACTTTTAACAGATAACAGCTCCATTGTTGTTCCTTTCTTATGCTTAAAACCATTGGAATTAGTAGGTATTCAAAGTGTGTATACATTTTGGGGGGACACCCTGTATATCTCTAGTCAGTGGTGAAAGAAACCAACAGCAGATTTGGAACCCCCAGACAGGGAACCTCGCTCACTCCCCACATGTCTCCCCACTTCACTTTCCACCTTCGTGGGCAGCAGGAGAATCAACATTTTCTCTCATTAATTCGGAAAAGCACATCCTGTCACCCGTTGCCCGGCAGGAGTGCGCTAGGCCCCAAG
>NW_005359572.1:0-2159 GCF_000412655.1 Myotis brandtii | reverse complement strand
CCGGTCGCTCCCAACTGCCCTCCCCTGCAGGCCCGGTTGCCCCAACTGCCCTCCCCTGTAGGCCTGGTCCCCCCCAACAACCCTCCCCTGCAGGCCTGGTCCCCCCCTACTGTCCTCCCCTGTCAGCCATCTTGTGACAACATGGGGGCGGCCATATTATGATGTGAGGGCATGAAGGTCAATTTGCTTATTACCTCTTTATTATATAGGATAGTTTGCCTTTTTGACATGTCATTTAAATGGAATCATATAATATGTATGTTCAGGATAGTGGGAAGCTAGAAAAATGTCAAGGCAGGTGGAATAGGGAAACTGAGACAAGAAAATTAAACAAGATCAAGCAGTTTGAACTGCTTATAGCTATTATCCTCCCCAAACCAAGGATACTTGAGAGCAAATGGTTAATATTTCTTCAAAGTCAGCAGAGAGAGAGAGAGGAGAAAGGAAGGGGAAGGAAGAGTGCAGTCTTACCTCATCCCACCCTCTAAACCAGAATTTCTCAACCTGTGGGTCGTGACCCCTTTGGCGGTGGAATGAGCCTTTCACAGGGGTCGCCTAAGACCATCCTGCATATCAGATATTTACATTACGATTCATAACAGTAGCAACATTACAGTTATGAAGCAGCAACAAAAATAATTTTATGGTTGGGTCACAACCTGAGGAACTGTATTTAAAGGGCCAGAAGGTTGAGAACCACTGCTCTAAACAGAAAACCTAGCAGTCTCGGGGTTTGGCAAAATAATATGATCAGGTGCTTCTCACAAATTCTGGAGAAGCCACAAGAAAGTAAAAGGAGAACATTGAACATGAATCGGTACCAAAATATTTGGCAAATGAATTTAAAAATCTATAGACAGCAAAGTATATAAGACAGAACCCCCCAACCCCGCTTGCTCTTCAGATAGCTGAGAGCACATCTGTGCTTCATAAGCCAGATGTAAAGATTTGCTTGACTTGCTTCTTTTATACATTTGTATGTTTTACTTTTTTAACAAATTACTTTCTTAATAAATTGGCTTTATCACAACACAATCATCTGGTGTCACTCATTTGAATTCATTCATAGGAGGATGACAAAAATGGAAGTGGTGAGAGCCCTCTCCCCCTGACTCAGGGGGCCATCCAGTAACACCTCTCTGTTGTCTGCGTGAGGTGCCTGTAACATGTAGACATTTTAGACTGGCTTTTAAACGTTAAAATTTGTATTTAGGTACTTCTATGTCTTTTCATGGCTTGACAGACCATATTTTACATCACTGATTGATGTACTGCACTGTTTTTTAATTTTCTTATCCAAGGAATCCTGGTTGCTTTTAATCATTGGTGTTTAAAGACTAAAACTTCTACAAACATTATTGTGCAGGTTTTCTTGTTTGGACATGCATTTTCAAATGATTTAGTGTATACCAAGGAACATGATTACAATTCTGTTTAGTTAGACTTTGTTGGTTTTTGTAAGAAATCACCAAACTGTTTTCCAAAGTGGCTGGGCCATTTGCATGCCCACCAGCTCTGAAAGCTTCTCTCACTCTGCATCTTTCCCAAGGATTGCATTGTCATTATGATAGAATAAGTGCCCTTTAGTTTATGTGAGATAAAGCTCTTAGAAAATTTTTTACAATGGAAACTAGGCCTTTGTTATAGAAAACATATCTAGACTATTTCCTAATATTAACTATTTTCATACTTCTGCCTCTGTTTTTTCTTGGCTGTTTACCTGAGAACCTGGTGGGGTTCCTGTAAATAAACCCATGAAAGTCTAGGGGCCTCCTAAGACTCAGGCTTCGAGAAGTTTCTTACATTCATGCTAGTCCATAATCTTCATCACTGAAGTGTTCCTATGAGTGCATGACTCCTGTGGCTTTTGGTCCAATCACAGCTGATCTTGGCTGTGATTTTATGTATTAGCCTGTCTCTCCAGATTCCTGAGTGGTTTGCACTGTGACTTCAGATCTCTAATGGATCAAGACAGGTCATTAATTTTTAGTGTGTTCAACTTTTATCTTGTTAAAAGGTTAAAAGCAACTAAGCGACTACTTCTAATCTCCTGACATATAGAAGCTGGAATTGAAGTCTGCTTCAAATGATATTTCTTTTAGTAGTTAATATGCAATGCACTTTTTTTATATTCTGTGGTCACTTTAAGTCCATTGCAT
>NW_005359571.1:0-529 GCF_000412655.1 Myotis brandtii | reverse complement strand
GTGTCCGGGTTTTAATTGGACAAATACCTGGAGGTCCTGGGCGAAATAGCTGCCCTTGGTCCTGGGTGCCAGCTTAGCAAAATCTTGCAGGAGGAGAATTCTGTCTGGGTTTCCCCAAGTTCCCTCAGCCCCTACTCACCCCCCAGTAAAGGCGCAGAACAAGTGAGGCCCCTTAAATAAAAATCAGAGGTGTCCAGCAACTGTGGGCCTCTCTCATCACAGTCATTTGGACTAGATGGCATTTGAGTATTTATCTAGGCACCATGACAGAGAAACACAAGCTCAAGTCATGATCCTTAAATAATTCACAATCTTATTAGAGCGAGTGGATGATAAAAGCGCAGTAATGACATCAGAATGTAAGGCAACAATACAGAGAGGAATAGAGGCCATTGCTAGGGTGATTTTCCAACAATTAGTACAAAGAGTATGTGCTGTGAATTAAGTATAAAAAAGTATGCGTGGAAGTAGCTGCTTCATGAGTATGGGATTCCTTCCTATTTTAAAGGAAGCTGAGTTCCATGTGAAC
>NW_005359570.1:0-467 GCF_000412655.1 Myotis brandtii | reverse complement strand
TTCAACCTCACCGGGGCTGTTTCAACCTCACCAGGGCGTCTCAACCCCACTGGGGCTGTCCCTCCCCCACCAGGGCTGTCCCAGCCTCGCCAGGGCCGCCTCAACCTCACTGGGGCCATCCCAGGCTCTCAGGGGCCGCCTCAGCCCCACGGGGGCCGTCTCCGCCCTACAGGGGCCACCTCGGCCTCACGGGGGCCGTCTCAGCAACATGAAGTTTGGCATTCTGTCCTTTGTTGGGCGGCTCCTTGCTGGACAAAATCTCCAGGCATTCCTAGTGGCTGAATATCTGGTATGCTTGCTTGGATTTCGTTTTCTACCAAGTGCACAGACTGCCTGTCTGCCGTCTCCCAGCGTCCCATGTGAGACTGGATCTGGTGGGCCTGTCTGTGCATTTGCTGGTACAGCGGTTCCACGTCTCTGGCCCAGCTATGTCCGGCTCCAGCTTCCTCTGAACCTGATTCTGCTTC
>NW_005359569.1:0-543 GCF_000412655.1 Myotis brandtii | reverse complement strand
TGCCCCCTGGTGGTCAGTGCACGTAATAGTGACTGGTTGTTCCACTGTTTGGTCAATTTTCACATTAGCCTTTTATTATACTAGTGGCCCAGTGCACGAAATTCGGGCACATTAAAAGGAAATTAATTAGAGGAAATATTTTAATATTGCTATTTGCCCTTTCTCTATAATAGAAGTGTGAGAGATGAAAGAAAATGAGTAAAATGTATTTGAAAATAACACATAATTTTATTAATAAATAAACAATAACAAAATGATATAACAACAAACACATGATATGAAAACAGCAAAAACATGATATTAAAACAACATCGATGCAAACAATGACTGATAAAGTGATTAAACTTATTCTAATATCTCCCTGTATCCCACATTAAGAGTGAAAACACTTTCAGAGTGCTTGACTAATTTCCGTTGGGATGAAGTATTTACAACTTTAATGTCACATGCTCTTCGAACAAGAGAGTAAGGAACATATACCTGACCATGTGCGAAAAAGGGTTCCAGTAGGAATATTCCTACTCTGTCTAGAGCTTGTCCTTG
>NW_005359568.1:0-787 GCF_000412655.1 Myotis brandtii | reverse complement strand
AATGCCAGACAGTCCAGTTTCTCCCATATGAGTCTGGATCCCCAGAGACTCGCCCGGGACTGGAGTTCAGAGCTGTCGGGAGCTTCAGATTCCCTCCTGATTGAAAAAGACAACCATGTCCTCAGACACCAGCCCTCTGCACATGCGCATCCGTACCTCTGTACTTTACTTCCTCACCGTACCTCCTCTGAGTCTCGGTATGCTTTTCTCTTTCCTTCTAGTTGTGGAATATCCACTCAGCCAGCATTCCTGTGGTTCTGGATGATGTCCATTCCTTCTTTTAGTTGTATTTTTGTAGTGGTTGTGCTAGGCACCAATCTCCGGTGTTTCCCGATGTGGCCATCTTGGTTTTCCCAATCCTGTGTTCTTTCTCAGGGTGAACTGGGAAGATGGTCTCTGATGAGGCCTGATCCTACTGAGTGGAAACTGGGGGAAGGTGTCACATGAGGGCATTTTCCAGATCAGACCAGGAACCCGCTTGTGTCCAACCATATTTAGGTGCAGGTGCGTTTGTCCACACCTTATTTCTACATTTTCTTTACCATTATTGACATTTTGATGACTGATCATTTCATCTGTAACTTCATGGCTTTTGGCTACCTTCACCTTTGTCACTTTTTTGCATCACCTGTCCCTGGGCACTGCTCCCTGTGCAGTATTCTCCAACATGGACCTGCACATGTGTTATGAGGTGCACATACATTCTTAAGTAGTCCTTGAACCTCTGCTCTTGAATTTAACTTGGAGTATGACATAAGCAACCTTCTGCACAGCTTGCCCATGTCAC
>NW_005359567.1:0-816 GCF_000412655.1 Myotis brandtii | reverse complement strand
TGATGCTAAAATCCTCAACAAAATATTAGCAAATCAGGTTCAGCAATATATTAAAAAGATCATATACCATGATCAAGTGGGATTTATTCCAGGGAAGCAATGCTGGTACAGTATTAGCAAGTTAATAAACATGACACATCATATAAACAAATGAAAAGGCAAAAATTACATGATCATATCAATGGACACAGAAAAAGCATTTGTCAAAATCCAACACCCATTTTTAATAAAAACTCTCAGCAAAGTGGGGATAGGAGGAACATATCTCAATATAATAAAAGTCATATATGACAAACCTACAGCCAATATCATACTCAATGGGCAAAAACTAAAACCATTTCCCTTAAAAACAGGAACAAGACAGGGATGTCTGATTTCATCACTCTTATTCAACATATACTAGAAGTTTTAGCCATAGTGATCAGACAAGAAGAAAATATAAAAGGCATCCAAATTGGAAAGAAGGAAGTAAAACTGTCATTACTCACAGATGACATGGTATTGTATATAGAAAACCCTAAAGACTTCACCAAGAAACTACTAGACTTAATAAATGAATTTGGCAATGTAGCAGGATAAAAATTAACACCTAGATATAATTGGCATTTTTATAAATGAATAATGAATTCTCATAAAGAGAAACTAAACAAAAATTCTCATTTTCTATTGCAACAAAAAAAAATAAGATACTTTAAATAAACTTAACCAAGAAGTTAAAAGACTTGTACTCAGAAAACTACAGGATGTTGAAAAAAGTAATAGAAGAAGATATAAACAATGGGAAGAATATTCCATGTTCATGGATTGGTACAATTA
>NW_005359566.1:0-1031 GCF_000412655.1 Myotis brandtii | reverse complement strand
CTGCACCTAGGGATTGGGCCTGCCCTCTGCCACCCGGGAGCAGGCCTAAGCCAGCAGGTCGTTATCTCCCGAGGGGTCCCATACTGTGAGAGGGCACAAGTGGGGCTGAGGGACACCCCCCCACCAGTGCAGAAATTTTTGTGCACCGGGCCTCTAGTCTATATATATAAAAGCCTAAACGACCATTACGGCGGGATGACTGAATGACCATAATGACCAGTTGTTATGATGCGCATTGACCACGCCAATCACCTGATCAGGGCCTTCTGGCCATCCTCCCAATCCCTCCCCTGAGCCAGCAGTGCTGATCACCCGATGGAGAATGGGGAACAGGGTGTGGTTGTGAACACAGGTGACACCAGGCCAAGATGGGTGCAGGCAGGGAGCGGGGCTAGCTGCCTGCAGCTGGGGAAAGGAAGGCCCTGGCCTGCAGCTGGCAGCCAGGGAAAGGAAGGCCCCAGATTGCCAACCTACCAGTCCATGAAGACTTTTGAAAAACCTCTTTCTGGGGAAGCTTTTCCTCCCCCCGCCAAGGGCGTGCAATTCAAAGGCACTAGCTGCAGAGCCGCCCAATCTCTCCCAGCATCCAGTCGGATTGAGTCTGGCACACAGCGGGGCAGAACACCCTGAGCCGCTGCCTGCAGGCGGGAAGCTGGCAGGGGTGGGGTGTGGATGCAGGGGCCTCAGAGCTGGACCTCCTGGCCCCCAGCATGCTCTCCACCTAGAGGCGTCCAGCTGCAGACCTCCGACCCCATTAACTGGATCAGTGGTTGGGTGGAAAGCGACCCGGGATGGTGAGGAAATGAAAATTGGGACGAGTACCATGGGCTCAGTCCCTGTGACCTTCCCCTCCCAGGATATTGCTGTGATCCCTAACCTCCATTGTGCCAAGAGATAAATGTGGATTCACAAAGAGGCAGGCCCCCAAGGAGCTTCAGCTGGGGGGAAATAGGAGTTACTCACTGTGACACCCCTACCCTTTGCTTTAAGGCTACATTCTCCTTCCCTAATACATGTTGCTTGAAGTACAT
>NW_005359565.1:0-557 GCF_000412655.1 Myotis brandtii | reverse complement strand
GTTTCTCTACATCTTGAGAGCACTGGTACTAATTGTTATTTTTAAAAAATTGATTTGAGAGAGAGAGGAAGAGAGAGAGAACACGTGAGAGGGAAACATCAAGTTATTTTCATGGATTGCATTCATTGGTTGATTCTTATATGTGCCCTGACTGGGTATAGAACCCGCAACCTTGGTGTTTGGGATCATGCTCTAACAACTGAGACCCTGGTGAGGGGCAGGCTATCTTTTCAAGAATGCTCATATAACAAACTACCTTGGAATTCAAAAATAGTGTTTTCCTCTAGAGATAAGAGCAGACTTCGCCAGGCTTGGAAGATATAGTTAGTGTCTCCTTCCTGAGAAATAGCAGGCATGCAAACTAATAAAAGACAAAGATGCTAATTGACCGTGCCTTCGCTATGCCCACCAGCCAATCAGAGTGACTACATGCAAATTAACCCAACCAAGATGGTGGTTAATTTGCATATACCAGCTGGGAGCGAAGCAAGCCAAGCGGCGGAGGTGGGAGCGAAGCCCACCTCAGAGGGTTTTGCTCCCGTCTCTGCTTCGCTCCA
>NW_005359564.1:0-295 GCF_000412655.1 Myotis brandtii | reverse complement strand
TGTCCTAAAAGGTGTGAGATGATATCTCATTGTTTTGATTTGTACTTCCCAGATGATTAATAATGTCAAATATCTTTTCTTATACCTGTCAGTCATTTGTATATCTTCTTTGGAGATATGTCTAGTCAAATCCTTTGCCCATTTTTAAATTGGGTTTTTTTTTCTATTAAACTAGCGGCCCAGTGGTGTCCCTCAGCCCAGCCTGCACCCTCCCCAATCTGGGACCCCTTGGAGGATGTCTGACTGCCTGTGGGATCAGGCCTAAACCGGCAGTCAGACATCCCTCTCACAATCC
>NW_005359563.1:0-813 GCF_000412655.1 Myotis brandtii | reverse complement strand
AGCAGACTCCAGGGCTGTTGGAGACACACAGGGAGAGGCAGAGTTGTGTGTCTCTGAGGCCAGGGCCATTTCCCCAGGCACCCGACTAGCTCCACTGTGCAGAGCCCTCTCTCCTCACTGCCAATCCAAATCTGTGTGATCCTGAGGAACTCTACTGGCCTCACCCTGATGACACCCAGAGACCCTACCCCACTGCACAGATTTGAAGACCCCTGGTGGGTGGTGGTTGCTGGGTGGTGGTGGCTGGCCTTGGTGTGCCCTGAGACTTTTGTTGAGTGGTGTCACACCCAGCACTGGCGCTGAGTTTGAATCTGTATCAACCTGATGAACACCACTCGCCACAACCCAGTGACTCATTGAGAAACTACCTCATGCAACTCAACTACCACAGCAGGGCTCACCTCACCCACACAAGGGACATACCTGGGGCACCTAGCTTAGCTGGAGGCTCTATCAGTGGCTGAGCCTAATGGCAACTGGCAGGCAGAGGCAGATTTTGGGGTGCTTTGGGCCTTTTGTGTCCTGACGCAGGTTTGGTGTTCCTGGAAATCACCCTCAGTATGCAGCTTGGCCCCTCCCACGTGCACCCAGGCCTAGCAGAGGGAGCCACCAACTGTGGATCACTTCGTAGCGTCTAACAGGCAGCCCAGGATTGGTCACAGGCAGTGTCTGACATTGAACTGCACCACAGTGCCTCCCTGGAGGCCCCAGAACCAGCCCACAGCAGAGAACAACCAATTAGTTCCACAAGCGGCACACTCAAAGGGAGGTCTCCACAGGCACCAGACCTTCCTGGGGCAAATTCTGCTTCAT
>NW_005359562.1:0-263 GCF_000412655.1 Myotis brandtii | reverse complement strand
TTAGGCCTTCTTTTGGAAGCTCTGGGGTTCTTTGACCCAGCTGCAGTTTGTTAAGTTTAGATTGCAAAAGGCCAGACCATTCATATGCAAAAGCTTCTGCGCACAGCTTGGGTGGGGTTGTAAATTGGGTGGGGCGGGATCTCAGGGAGTCATGGGGCAGTACAAATAGCCATGCTTGCCCATTGGCTCTGCTCCAGATAGGTCCCTGGATCTCTGTGTGCCGCTGCCTGTGCAGGAACAATGAACACTGCAAGCACCTCTGC
>NW_005359561.1:0-773 GCF_000412655.1 Myotis brandtii | reverse complement strand
ACATTCTTACCAAAACGCTAACTCGTTCATGTGGAATACCGAGTGTAAACACTCTCCAAACCATTCCACATATTTTGGAACCCTAATTCTCATTTATTAATACTGTCCTGCACATATGAAGGCTCTATTTACATGTATTTCAAGTGGTTTATAAACATTCCTTACTAATTCACTACTCTATCCTTATGAATTTTAATAGATTTAATGACTTTCCCGCAGATTTCTTAGCTTATAATCATAAATTTTAAAAGATTAGCCCTAGCTAGTTTGGCTCAATAGATAGAGCGTTGGTCTGTACACTAAAGGGTCAAGGGTTCGATTCCAGCCAAGGGCACATGCCTCACTTGCAGATTCGATCCCCAGTGGGGGGCGTACAGAAGGCAGCCTATCAATGATACTCATCATTGTTGTTTCTATCTCTCCCTTCCCTTCCTCTCTAAAATCAATGAAATATATTTTTTTAAAAAAGATTAAACCACCTTTTTTCAAAAATGCCAATTTAGGCAGTTAACTGAGCGGGAATTATGATTGTTAACACTATTCTACTCATTTCACAGCTGTTTGAACGTGAATTCTCAGTGATTTTACACTTTCCTATGGACATTTAGGCTCTATTTATATGTATAACAAGTGCTTCATAAACATTCATACAATTTGTCTGGTTTATTATAGTGAATTTCAAGTTATTTCACCACAATCTTTTAAAGACGTCAACTCATTGAGCAGGGATTAGGATTTTAAAACGCTATCCTACCCATTGCACAACCGTTTGA
>NW_005359560.1:0-1499 GCF_000412655.1 Myotis brandtii | reverse complement strand
TGTAATATAGTTTGAAATCAGGGAGCATGATGCCTCCGGCTTTATTCTTCTTTCTCAAGATTGCTTTGGTTAATCAGGGGCTTTTGCATTACACACAAATTTTAGAACTGTTCATTCTATTTCTATGAAAATTCCATTGGAATTTTCATATGAATTGCACTGAATTTGTATGTCATTTTGAGAAGTATGGACATTTTAACAATAATCAGTCTGTCAGTCCATAAGTATAGAATATCTTTCAATTCATTTGTGTCTATTTTATCAGTCAATGTATTATTATAATCACTAGTGACCCGGTGCACGGATTCATGCACATTGAAAGGAAAATAATTAGAAGGTGGCTGGCCTGGTGGGACTGGGTGAGATGGACCGGACATGCCCTGGAGCCAACCTCCCGTGGTCCCTCCCTGGCCACTGCACCTGGGGCAGCATCGCAGTGGAGTGAGCGGGGTTTCTCTGGCAGGTGGGGTCCCTCAGCCTGGCCTGCAGGGATCAGGCTGAAACAGGCTCTCCAACATCCCCCAAGGGGTCCTGGAGTGTGAGAGGGCACTCTGCAAAGTTGCTGTCGTACAGGGTGTGGAACACAAATGCAAGTGTGCAGTAAACCAGATTCAGGGCCAAAAGTGCCCCAGCAACAAGATAACCCATGGCTGAAGGTGGAATCGGGCTCCCTCCTCTCTGGTTTCAGGGTGCATCACCTGACAACCACAGCTGCCAGGTCATCGCAGCTCGGTAGCTCCTGCATTGCATGTCTGCCCCCTGATGATCAGTGTGTGTCATAGTGACCGGTCGGATAGGCGGAGGGACACTTAGCATTTTGTTCCGGCCCTCCGGTCCAGTTTAAGAACCCATTGTGGCCCTCGAGTCAAAAAGTTTGCCCACCCCTGGTAGTGGGAGAAATCACCAAGTCCAGTCAAAGGGTTAAGTACTGGGACGGTGACTCAGGCAGGGACTCGGGATTCCAGGGAAGTCTCCTAGCCTGGGATGGGATGGAATGAGGGTAGGGGCTGAGCTGAGTCTTTTTAAAGGAGCAAGAGTCAGTCTGGTGACATGCAGGGGACATGGCACTTCAGACAGAGGGGAGAGCATAAGTAAAAAGAGTAAAAACAGAGGAGAGGACAGCACCGTGATGGCGAACCTTTTGAGCTCGGCGTGTCAGCATTTTGAAAAACCCTAACTTAACTCTGGTGCCGTGTCACATATAGAAATTTTTTGATATTTGCAACCATAGTAAAACAAAGACTTATATTTTTGATATTTACTTTATATATTTAAATGCCATTTAACAAAGAAAAATCAACCAAAAAAATGAGTTCGCATGTCACCTCTGACACGCGTGTCATAGGTTCGCCATCACTGTTCTAGGACTTACAATACTATGTTGAATAGAAGTGGTGAAAGTGACCATCCTTTTATGTTTGATATTCAAAAAATAGCTTTTCGCCCTGGCTGGTTTAGCTCAGTGGGATAGAGCGTCAGCCTGCGGACTGAAGGGTCCC
>NW_005359559.1:0-778 GCF_000412655.1 Myotis brandtii | reverse complement strand
AGTAAACCATTACCTATTGATATAATATGTTTTTCACGTAAAATAACTGTTTTCTAAGATAAAAATACTCCTGAGTGCCATCACTTTCTATTTTTGCGAGTCTCTTCAATGGTTTACTTAAGAGAAGACAGCTGGGTTGTCCTGCCTGCTTCTGCGTTTACCTGTCGGAGCCTCTGGAAAATCCGTTCACTCGCGAGGAGAGAGCATGTGTTGGGCAAACAGCGCCTCGGCCTCACAGAGCGTCTGGAGGAGCTGGTCTTAGACGGTCCGGGTGTGGCCTGAGCGGGGCTCCCGGTGTGCTGTGCCCTCCGAGACTGACAAGTGCCCTAGGAACGGGCAGCCACCTGAGGCAGGATGCGGGCCCAGGAGCCCAGGGATTCCTGGGATTTCATGCAGCTCAGCCCCGTGGGGACTGGAGAGAAAGTGGGGCTGCTTCCTGGAGGACTCCAGGAAGGAAGCACACAGAGGTGGATCTGGAGAGGCAGAGGGGAGAGTTCCCCCAGGCCGTGGGCAGGGACTGTGCACACTTCAGCGTGGGGCGGAGAGGTGGGGCCAAGGCTGGCAGAGACCTTTGGGTCCCAGCCCTGAGAAGATCTGGTGCTCACTCCCACCCCGCAGAGAAACGTGGAACAAGGCTTATTTTCCCTGGAGACACTAGGCTTCCTTGTATGTTGAAGGTGAAACAGCTCCTTCTGGTTTCTGGATTGCAAAACACGAGACCAGTGAGCAGAAACTGAACTCGCCTCATGTTTCGGTGTCATGTAGAGTGAGTGCCTGA
>NW_005359558.1:3730-5513 GCF_000412655.1 Myotis brandtii | reverse complement strand
CTCCGGTCTCAGTGACAGCCCACGACTGGGGAGTGTGTGCTTAAAACAACACAAATGCATCCTCTTACCGGCTGGAGGCCAGGTGCCCCCAGTCAAGTTGTTCTGGGGCCACAGCTACTCCCAGGCTCCTGCCTCCTGCAGCTGCTGGTGGTGCTGGGACCCTTCCCCGTGGAGGAAGCCCTGGACCCCCACCCCGTGCTCCCCACCCCCCTGTGCTCTCCCACCTTTTCCTACAAGGAACCATCATTGGATTTACGGCCTCCCCCCTCCACTCTGACCCCATCTGAACTAGTTGCATCTGCACTTATTTCTAAAGCAGGTCAGGTTCTGAGGGACCGCATGGTCCACACTGACTCCCTCACTGGTGAGGTTACAGGCCACCAGGCTGTGTGCTCCTGAGAGGGGGAGCGCACCCCTGAGGAGGCAGGGGCCTGGCCACAGGAAATCTTTAGGAGCCCCACGGCCCAGCACCCAGGGGCCCCCATCAAAACAACAGGCCAGTGAGGGCCTCTGGCCCTCTCAGGGAAGCAGCGTGCTCCCCACCTCACAGTGCCCTCCAGCCCGTGACGCTGGCCACACAACAGGCTGCCGGCTCTGAGTGGTCCCAGCGCTGGACAGGGCTCTGCTGCAGGTCCTGCCTGCAGACTCAGCACCTTCTGTTTGCATGCGGCCATGTCCTGCAGGTCCCAGCAGAAACAATGGTGTTCAAAGTATTGGTGATGGGCAAGCCCTGCGGGGGCAGGACAAGGCAGGCCGTGCAGCCTGCACTGAGGAACATTCCTGAGATGTGAGTGACAGCTGGTGTCTGGGTACATTGAGCTCCTTCTGTCTGGAAGCCAGGGAGCAAGACGTGCCACCATCTTGGTGGGACAATGACACTGAGCACCAGGCAGAGGCAGGGCTGCTGTGTCACAATGGGGGGCAGGGAAGGTGAGCCTTGCGTGTTGTCCCTTGCTACCCCCTCGTCAATGTGATAGCAGGTGGACACGTGCAGCCACCCGGCCTGAGAAGTCCCTGTGACCAGAGCTCAGCCCCTCAGGGATGGGGGTCTGGATTGTGCTACCAGGTAAGTCCCAGAGTCACGGTTAGTAGCAAAGGGTGGGACCCAGGTGGACAGTGAGGGGCCCTGTCGGCCTCAGTTGTACCCTGAGCCTCTGCTTCCCAGTTTCCTGGGCAGGGACTGCTCGGTGGTCCTAGGGCCGCCTCCTCAGCGCACGAGGCAGAAGGTGGGGGACGCTGCCGGACACAGAGGCGGGCCAGGTCCCCCTTCAGGGCAGGACTTGATGACAGCGTCTGGGAGGCCTGGCAGTTCCTCTGGTTGCCACGCCCTGGCAGATCCCTCTTGGTGAGTGCAGGGAGAGGCAGGGGCTGGCACTGTGTCTCAGTGGGGCCGTGGCCTGGGTCTCCCTGAGGGCTGGTCAAGTTGTCATCAGCCTGCACTTTGCTCCAGGCTCGCCCTCTGCCCATCTCTGCTCCGTCCACATGCCTCCCAGGTGCCTCTCCCTGATTTGTACCCACATGAAAGCCGTTCTCAGTGCAGCTTCCAGAGAGCCCCCTGCAGAGGGCAGTGTGCAGGGCCTCAGCTGGTGGCAGTGAGGGTGGCCACAGGCCATGTGCCAGGCAGATGGCATGCTCTAGTCAGATGGTGGCCAGCTCCACGCTGCCTCACAGGGTCCAGTGGAATCAGGGGCTTCCCTGTGGCTCAAGGGGCCCAGCAGCCGCTCTGGGGCTCTGCCTCCCTGGGCCAAGTGCTCTGGGGCTTCTTCTAGCACCTGCACCCTCT
>NW_005359558.1:0-881 GCF_000412655.1 Myotis brandtii | reverse complement strand
TTTAATTTGCATTTCTTTAATGATTAGTGACATTGGGCATCTTTTCATATGTCTGTTGGCTTTCCGTATGTCCTTATTTTGCTATTTATATCTTATTTTCTACAATTTAATTTATTGTGACGACACTGGTTAAGATTATAGAGGTTTTCAGTGTGCAGTTCTATGGTACATCATCTGTATCTTACATTGTGTGCCCATCACCCAAAGTCACATCTTCTGTCACCTGTATTGACCCCTTTACCCTTTCCTCCCACCTTACCCCCTGTCCTCTGGTGACCACCATACTGTTATCTGTATCTATGAGTTTTGGTTTGTTTCTTTTTCTTGTTTGTTCATTTGCTGCTTTCAGTTTTACATTCCATATGTGAGTGAAATCATATGGTTTTTAACTTTTTCTGTCTGACTTATTTAATTTGCATGATATTCTCAAGATCCATCCGTGTTGTCCTAAATGGCTGTATGTCATGTTTTCTGATGGCTGAGGAGTATTCCATTGTAAACATGTATCACACCTTTCTCCAATCATCTAGCAAAGAACACTTCTGCTGTTTCCATCTTGGCCACTGTAAACAATGCTGCAGTGAACGTAGTGGTATATAAATATATATATAATTTTTGTTATTGATTTCAGAGAGGAAGGGAGAGGATAAGGAGATAGAAATATGAATGATCACAGAGAATCATTGATAGGCTGCCTCTTGCATGCCCCCTACTGGGGATCAAGTCTGCAACTCAGGCATGTGCCCTTGACCAGAATTGAACTCGGAACCCTTCATTCCCCAGGCTGACACTCTATCTGCTGAGCAAGACCAGCTGGGACAAAAGATAGCCTTGCTGAGTATAATAGTCTTGGTTGTAGATTCTTGCTCTTTATCACTTTA
>NW_005359557.1:0-1098 GCF_000412655.1 Myotis brandtii | reverse complement strand
CTCTTTTCCATGATAAATATTAATAGTTCTGAGGAGGACCTACTTGTTAGTTGGTGTAGCCGCATCATGCTTTTGCTAAATTATAGGTTAATTTGTTCCTTCCCAAGAAATTTCTAAGCAATTTCTAAACTGACATTTTCACTGCCTTTTTATATGGTATATTCTTCATACAGATGATGACCTTTTTGAGTGTTGTGTCTCACACAAAGATAATTTAAAACTATACCAAGTGACATTTTATTATTTCTTACTTTTATACTAGGATGCATTAGGGGTTCTAAGGTGTTTGATTTTCCCATTTATACTTTAAACATTTGAGTGTGTGTGTGTGTGTGTGTGTGTGCGCGGTAGATATAGATATATTAAGGTGACAACCTCTGCTTATTCATGGCATTTTAATCTCCCATTGAATATATTAATTATAGGAACCATACTCCATAATGTATGCCAAAACCAATCTATTTCCCATTACAACTTTGGACCAAGATCATTAAAAATGTGCAGCATAGTAGCCAATCATGCACTTTACGCAGTGATCCCCTGATATTTAAGTCCCCATCTGACATCATTGACAGTTATTACAATGTTATTGACCATATTCTCCATGTTGTACTTCACATTCCATGACTATTTTGTAACTGCTAATTAGTACTTCTTAATCCCTTCACCTTTCTCACCTGGCCCCCAACCCCCTCCACTCTGGCAACCATCAGTCTGTCCTCTGTACCTATGAGTCTATTCTGTTGATGTTCATTTATTTTGTTCTTTAGATTTTGCATGTAAGTGGTATTTTTTTCTCTGTCTGGCTTATTTCACCTAGTATAACACCATCTAGGTCCATTCACACTATTGCAAAGGGTAAGATTTTATTCTTTTTATTCTGCACTTCATGCAGTTTTTAGATCCAATGTTACCTCTTAGGAGAGGGCTTGGCTTCTCTGACTGTTCATACCAAAGTTGATCCTGACCACCAGAGATATTGTCTTGCCTGCTTCATTTTCTTCATAGCCATTAAGATTTTATAAAAGTATGTTTATTTCTTTATTTCTTAGAACAGTAGCCACTAAAAATATAAGTAAATGAAATAATTTCAGCCAA
>NW_005359556.1:0-540 GCF_000412655.1 Myotis brandtii | reverse complement strand
GAGAAAAAGGAACCCTCCTTCACTGCTGGTGGGAATATAGTGTGGAGTTTCCTCAAAAAACTAAAAATAGAATTCCCATTTGACCCTGTGATCCCACTTCTAGGAATATATCCCAAGAAACCAGAAACACCAATCAGAAAGGATATATGCACCCCTATGTTCATAGCAGCACAATTCACCATAGCTAAGATTTGGAAACAGCCTAAGTGCCCATCAGTAGATGAATGGATTAGAAAACTGTGGTACATCTACACGATGGAATACTATGCTGCTGTAAAAAAGAAGGAACTCTTACCATTTGCAACAGCATGGATGGAACTGGTGAGCATTATGCTAAGTGAAATAAGCCAGTTGGAGAAAGAAAAATATCATATGATCTAACTCATTTATGGATAATAAAGACCATTATAAACTGATGAACAAAAATAGATACAGAGGCAGAGCAGCCTCAAACAGTCTGTCAAACTACAGCGGGAAGGCCGGGGAGCGTTGGGGCGAGTAAAAGATCAATTGAAGGACTTATATGCATGCATATAAGCA
>NW_005359555.1:98104-114279 GCF_000412655.1 Myotis brandtii | reverse complement strand
CCCCCGTCCCTCGAGTGCACAAATTTTTGTGCACCGGGCCTGTATTCTATAATAAAATCATAATATGATCAACTGAACAAACAGCAGGACGATAGTCCAGAAGACCTTCTGGACAACCACTCTATGGCACTGGCACCAGGCCAGCCAAGGCAGGTGCGATGTGATTGGTCGGGGTGCCTCGCCATCACCCCATAATCACCCCACAGAGGGAGGCCCAGGCCATCCTCTGAGAGGTGATGGATGGGGGGCCTCCATGATCAATCTCCCCAAAGAGGAAGGCCCAGGCTACCCGGCCAGTGGAGCTGCGGTGGGTGGGCAAGACCTCCCTCTGTGGGGTGATCAATCTGGGGGCCCTGCAATTGATCGCCCTAAAGAGGAAAGCCCAGGCCAGCCAAGTGATCGCACCCCATGCCTATTGCCTGCAGAGGGAGGTGACTGGTGGCAGGGGAGGGGGGAGCAGCACTGCACAGATGGCAAGCCATGGCAGCGGCAGGGGCAGGACCAGCTTGCCAGCAGCTGGGGTAAGGAAAGTCCTGATAGGCCCTGATCACCGGCCAGGCCTAGGGGCCTACCTGAGGGGTCCTGGATTGCGAGAGGGTGCAGGACGGGCTGAGGGACACGCCTCCCCCCCTTCCCTGTGCACAAATTTCATGCACCGGGCCTCTAGTGTATTAATACTGAGTCTCTCACCTTTCCATATATTCATTCCAGGAGTTCTTGCTGCTCTGTGTGTGGTAACTGCTCAGAGATGCATAAGATTTTAACATTTTTGGCAAGATGGTCACAATTTTTATCTGCTATGCTATGCAGCCACATTTATCTTTAGTAGGTTTTTTTCTGTTTTTACCTTTTATGTTTATTTCCTTACTAGAGGCCCAGAGCATGAAGTTCATGCACAGGTACGGTCCCTAGGCCTGGCCTGCGATCAGGGCCATCTTCCCCAGCTGCCTGCAGCTGGCCCCGCCCCCTGCCACCACCCATCCCCGGTTCCCAGTTTGCCATCGGGTGATTGGTGCCTATTGCCCAGGGGAAGGTGTTCCTGCCTGCTCGCCGGCCCCGCCCCTGCCGTGGGTCACCCTCTGTGTGTGGGGTGACTGGTGGGGTGGGGGCCTTGGCCTGGCACTGCCCATGTCTCCCTCCCCCCCCAGTTCTTCATTCACCATCAGGCGATTGGAGCCTGCTAGCCAGGGAAAGGGGCCTAGATGTGGTCAGTGCTCCTCATTGTGACTGGCCCAGCGATTGTTCTGGTCATTTTGACGTTAGGGTCAATTTTATTATATAGGGTATAAACACTAGAGGCCTAGTGCATGAAATCAGTGCATGGGGGAGTGTCCTTAAGCCCGGCTTACACCCTCTTGCAAATCAGGACCATTCGGGGGATGTCCAACTGCCCGTTTAGGCCCGATCCCGGTAGTCGGACATCCCTCTCGCTACCTGGGACCTCTGGCTCCTAACAGCTCGCCTGCCTGTCTGCCTGATCGCCCCTAACCACTCTGCCTGCCTACCTGATCATTCCTAACCACTTGCTTGCCTGCCTGATCACGCCTAACCACTCATGTGACTACCTGATCACCCCTAACTGCTCACCTGCCTGGCCTGATCACCCCTAACCCCTTCTGCCTGCCTGCCTGATCACTCTAACCACTCTGCCTGCCTAATGCCCCTAACTGCTCACCTACCTGCCTGATCACCCCTAACTGCTTACCTGCCTGCCTTATCGCCCCTAACCACTTTGCCTGCTTGCCTGATCACCCCTAACCACTTGCCTGCCTGCCTGATCACCCCTAACTGCTCGCCTGCCTGCCTGATCACCCTTAACAGCCTCTGCTTCAGCCCCCGCTGCTGGGGCTTCGTCCGGAAAGACGTTTGGAAGATCGTTTGGCTGTCCAGTCTAATAAGCATATTACGCTTTTATTATAGATGCTTTTCTTATAGAATTTTTACGTAGACATTTTGTTGTCTCATATTTTAGTTTCTGTGTTTTTTTCTTGCTGATCTATGTATATGTGCTTTGTGTTTAGGAGGGAACAGAATTAGCATCCAAGTGAGATTTTTTCCCCCACAGTTTTGGGTTAAGTTTCACTTAGCCTTTAGTTCTTAACAGCCAATGTAGATGGGCAACTAATTTTATTTTCATAATTCAGGGATTCCTTATTTCTGCTGTGGAGACAGATTTCTTCCTAAAATATGGCTTAGTGTCTCTTCCTGATTTATCTCACCCTGTTTGTGGGAGCAAACTAGATTCAGGAAGTTCGTGACTCAAGCCAAAGCCCCCATCTGACTGCTTCAGGTGAAAGATCTGGTCTTGCGTCTCAGAAGGGGCTGCACACCTTCACAAGGTGACCCTGATGGGTACGGAGACGTGCAGCGAAGGGGGCCTCGCTCACCAATTCCCCATGTGCTTGGCAGCCTTCTAACTTACTGTCACTAACTTACTGTATAATTAGAACTTTGTTTTCTAGTCTCCTTCTGGCCTTGAGTAATTTTCAGAATGAGAAAGAGGAATGTTTGTTCTGACTGTCATTTTTAATTAATCCTGCTTTAACCAATGAAGGAATTTAATTTAAAAATGTATCATCATGCATTTTTTTAAAAATGTGGCTGGGAGAGTGAAAAACATAAATTAGAACTGAGAAGGGAAGGGGGACCTTCTGGTCGCTCTTTAGTTTCCTTCGATGCAGCTGAGCTCACAGTGTGCAGGCTGACTGCTGATGCCCAGGGAAAACCCAGCTTGCATGTTCCCGGCTTCTCAGCAAAGCCGCCTGCACAGGTGGGCTTAGGGGTGGATCTATCACTTTGCAGACCAGGGTGACGTGCACCCATCCCAGCGGAGTCAAAGGGAAGGAAGGAAGGCCAGTCTGCTCTCCATAGAAACCCACAGGGTGTTCCCCAGGGGTCTGTGCCCCCAGCTCACGGGAAGGTCGCTGTCCCTCCTCTGTACTGAATGGGAATCAGCAGGGCAGCTGATGGCCGCTGATCTGAGTCCCCAGGCACAGTGGCCTCGAGCTCCATGTGCTGCTTTCGAAGGATTCGACAAGGCAGCCTCCACCATCTCGGTCCCAGACCCCAGGTCCTCATGTCCACTGGGCCGAGCCGCCACCTGAAATGCCCATCACTGTGAATGTGGTCCTTCCTTCAGAGGCCCTGAACTGAGACAAGGGGACCAGCATTAGTCCCGTGGTTGCATCAGTGGCTCATGTCCTCGCCTGAATGGAGGTCTAACCTTGGCCCAGGCTGCCTGCTGAGCATGAAGTGGGGTTCCACGGGGACCCACGCACAGGGACTAGGACCCCTGGAGGGCCCCACTGTGTCCATTCCAGCACCAAGCTTGCCCTGCCCTTGTTAGAGGACCATCTGAAAGCACAGCCAGGCAGACAGGGTTCCAGGACTGATCCAGTCAACAGACCCGCCCCAAACCTAGCTTCAGAAACAATATTCTTCCTTTTTGTGACCATTTATTACTGTCCCCAAAACTCATCATGATCATAACATTTGCTTGAGAAATCCAATGTGGGCAAAGTCGTAGGTATCTAAGATGTATCATTGACATTGCTGGGGAGATTTTTGCCACTGAGAAAGGTTACTAGTGTCTGAAAATCTCCACCTTAAGACACTGGAGGCAGGGCCCCCCGCCTTCTCTTTTCCTCCCCTCCTGACTGTAGAATGCTTCCTTCATGTCACATTACATGTTCCTTCACCCTCAGTGTCCGATTCAGATCTCTCCCTGGAGCTGAACTACTCAGCGATGGAGACTATGTCACTGCCTGGGATGAATGATCCTGATGATATTCAATTATCTGCCCTGAGGGTTCCTGACCATTCACAGAGGAAGAGTGGGAACCAAGTTACGGGTGTCACATAAACTTTTAAATAAACTACATGACAAATGACACATGGTGAATCCAATGTATGCTCCTACACAAACAACAGACAATAAACCTACGCAATTCAAGGAAGCTGGAAAACATAATTGTTTTTTCATTTGCTTGTTTGTCATGTGACTTCTGTTCCTTTTATTTATTTCACATAAATCTATACAATTTTTTCCTAATAGCCCCATCCATATTCCACTAAACTATGCACCTCTCATCTCTCCCAAGTCCTGAACACATTATTTTATGTAAATGAGCATTGGTTGCTGACTAAATATAAGCTGAGGGACAAGATGAACTATTGAAGGAGGGGCCGGTGAGAGCCAGAGGTCCATAAGAACTTAGTACTCCATGCGAAAACTTTTAAATGAAAACAATTGCTCTCTGATTTAATTTTTACATTAGCAAATATTATATGCTTAATAAATATCGGTTATATGCTTGGATGAAAAAATGAATAAATGAGTATAGTTTTTTTAAACTCAATATTTCATAGAGTTCCAAGGCTTGGAGCTCAAAACAGGAAAACTAAAGCTATGTTCTAATCTTACCATCTTAATGTATCACTGTTAGGTGCAAATAATTGTCACAAGTCAGCTCTGTAACTTCTGACTCCCCAAGGTCATATGAAAAACAATTTTACTAACAAATTAATGTGATTTGACAATAGAAGACTTCACCACTAGTACATACAATTCCAAGACCAGGAACTGCTTAATGAGGTCAAGCCAGCACTTTATTCCCTGGAATAAATGTTACCTCAATGTTCTCACTGCGAACCTCGGGTTAACCAACCCGGCACCTTCACAGTCTACTGTGGTGACTGCACAATCCTCCTGTGCTGACTTATGTGTTAAACTGACTTTAAGAGAATAGGAGCAGCAGCCTTCCAATAACACGTATGGCTGTGCTAAAGAGCTAATATAACCTTATGCCTTTAAAAACTTGAGAGAGAAGTAGAAGTCACTCCTTTAAAAAAAAATAGTGTAAAATATTTGTGGGTTTTCATTTCACACAAAACAGAGACAAAGATCTCCAAGTCCGAGTGACTTTGACATGATCTTAGAGAGACGAAGATCTCATTTACAAAAGTTGTGAGGCAGTTGCCTTTTGAAAATGAAATCCTATCTAATAAAGAGGGAATATGCTAATTGACCCTCACACCATCTAAAAAGTGGCGCCTACAGCCAATAAGGAGGGAATATGCTAATTTACTGTCCCACCTTCAAAGATGGTGGTGCCCATAGCCAATAAGGAGGAAATATGCTAATTGACTGCCACACCCTCAAAGATGGTGGTGCCCACCGCCACAAGATGGCGACACCCAGTCCCCTCAGCCCTGCATGGGCGGCAGGCGTGTGGCCACTCCACATGCCTGCCTCCGGAGTCCCCCAGTCCCCTCAGCCCTCCAGCCCCCCAGGGCTGGCTCGATGCACAGGCAAGCCTCGGATGGCAGCTGCCCAGCCACCCAGGGCCGCCCGAGGCACAGGTAAACAGGGCCGGCCGAGGTTTGAGCTGCCGGAAGTGGCAGCAGCAGAGGTGTGATGGGGGCGTTGCCTTCCCCTGTTCACCAGGTCACCTCCTGCCCCTGAGGGCTCCTGCACTGTGAGAGGGGTCAGGCCAAGCTGAGGGACACCCCTCCAGTGCATGAATTTTCATGCACCGGGCCTCTAGTATACATATAAAAATTTCAATGCTAATAATGTTACTCCAGAATTTAAAAAAATATATAGCCTTAATTAAATAAAAGATGGTAACAGATGGTAAAGAATTACTAGGCAAAGGATTTCCCTAATGTCACATTATATAAGTAAAAAGTTGAAAAAAAATTAAAATTGATTTAGGTTAAAAAATATAGATTTAAAACACAAAAAACCCAAAAAACATGCTGTCTTTTATTTAGAGAGAAGGGAAAGGAGAGGGAGAGAGAAACATTGAGGTGAGAGTAAAACATTGGTCAGCTGCCTCCTGCACACCCCCTACCTATGGAACTAGCAATCTTTCAGTGCATAAATTGACACCCAAACAACCGAGTCACACCGGTCAGAGCAAGACATGTTGACTTTTATATTTTATCAATATATTTCTAATAAAAAGAGAAAGTGTCAGAACTGTATATATACAGGCCATAGAAATGTATATTTATGCCTATTAATTTATGATTTGGATAAAAATTGAAATATCCATGTAACCATAGATGTATACATGAGATACCCTTCTCCATCCAATAGGCCCAAAAGAAAATATTGTTATTCTGAAGAAGAAGAAAATACAAAATTGTAACTATTTTACTGATGATTGATTATTACATTCTACCCATGGTCCTCAGGAGCTCTGCCATTGCTAAGCTTCAGTTTCAGGTCACATCACACATTTCTCTCTTAAATTTCTCTGTGTGGTTTAATAAAAGACTCCTAAATACCTACATCTCTTTCTGATTAGCTATCTTGGAAAACTAATTAAGTAGTCAATAAACAGAATGAGTATAAGTCAATAGTACCTCTGATAAGCTTGCATGATCTTCAACCTACAACAGCACCGTGCCAGCAATTACAGGGGAAGCTATATCTTAGTTCATTAAAACACTCACGAGGCTATTGAATATTATCTGGAAATGTTTCTCAACTGTTTATATTGCAGCTCTTTGTCACTAAATTTGAACTTGCACAGTTTATTTATTTTTTGTGAATCCTCACAAGAGGATGTTTTTTCCCCATTGCTTTTTCAGAGAGAGTGGAAGAGAGGGAGGGGAGACAAGAAGAGAGAGAGAGAGAGAGAGAGAGAGAGAGAGAGAGAGAGAGAGACATTGGTTGGTTGCCTCCAAACAGGGGTGGGGAGCAAACCACTACCCAGGCACCTTGGCAAAGTTCTGACCACTGAACAATACTGGCCAGGGCTCACATAGTTTATTTTTAAGCAAGGTAAGTAAGAGACTACACATTTTATTCAACTTAGTGTAATTTGATTAACAACTATATATTGTGTCTAAAATTCATTTATTCATTCATTGAGCTAACATGTATTTTGTTTCTTAAACATGCCAGAAGCTATGCTATTACAGAGATGGAAATGTTAGTAGTCATTGGATCAACTGTCACTCAGGTGGCAGTTCCATGGAAGAGATGATGGGTATGTAGAATAATTTAACTTATTATTATAAGTGAGCATGTGTCCTGAATGTCCCCTGACCTCAACAGAATGCTGGTAAAAATGAAATCACCATAGTATTAATATTCAATTTCTCTGCTTCACGGATTCCCACCTGCATGACCACAAGACCTAGGAATGTCCACCTTCAAGTCTCCTGAGTTATTTCTGAGGGCCACCAGGCGTCCCATGTGAGTTCTCCACCCTCATTTGTTAGCACTTGCCCCAACATCTCATGAAAGCGAACGGCCTCGAGGACACGGGGGTGGGGCTCCCTGCTTGGCAGAGAACTGTGTCCCCTCCCTCCTGTCTGCCTCCCCTGTCCCCCATGCTGCTCACCCTCAAGAAGCAAGACAGGCTGACCATAATTGTCACAGTGCCAGCACCAGATTCCACTTTGCGCAGGAATGATGACAACACCGCCATTGGCTGATTCTCCTCCCCTCTCTCCTATCTCCCCCATCTGTTTCTTAATTAACCCCCCAGGGGTTCTACTGTTGCTTCCCATCACCTTCAATCTTCTAAAATGCCCCACAGATCTTATCTAATAAAGAGGGAATATGCAAATTGACCATCACACCATAACAGTCAAGATGGCTGCACCCATAGCCAAGGCAGGGATTCTGTAACACAAGATGGCTGCGCCCACAGAGGAGGCCGAGTTCCTGAAAAGAGCCTTAACGAGCAATCATCAGGGACCTGAGTCTGTGTGGCACTGGGCTGGGGCAGGGGACCTAAGGCTGTGCCCCCACTACGTGGGGCTTGATGGGGGACCTCAAGGCACACCCCCTGCACCGGTGCTGGGCCAGGTGACCTGAGGCTGCACCCCCTGCCTGGCAGGGCTTGACAGGGGACCTCAGGCCGCACTCCCTGCCCTGGTGCTGGGCCGGGGGATCTGAAGATGTGCTGTGGGACCTGAGGCTCTGCCCCCCCCCACCCAGTATGCACCAGGGGAACTGAGGCTGCGCCCCCCGCCCGGTGGGGCTTGACGGGGGCCCTGAGGCTGCTCCCCCCACCTGGCAGGGCTTGACAAAGGTGGGGCTGGCCGGGTCTGGATCTCCTGTGTTTTCAAAGCATGTGCGGGTGGTGGGCAGGGATTGACTCTGGGTCCCACAGCGCGCCTCAGACTCTGACAGGAGGAAGATTTTCATATACATTTTACTAATTTTCTTTAATCTCTGATACCTCTATTATAGAGAAAGGACAAATAGCAATATTAAAATATTTCCTCTAATTAATCCCCTTTTAATGTTCATGAATTTTGTGCACCAGGTCACTAGTATCTTTATAAAAATGCAAACTGCTTATCTCATTTCTCTGCCTACAAAGAACCCCTGAGCAGCTTTCCACTGGCCAGTGGGGCAGCCCCGGCTCCAGCTTCCAGTACGGACACTCTCAGGTATGTTATGAGGAAGGATATGGCACTGACTGGTCTCGAGAGGAAGGTGCCAATGGGCCAGGCAGAGCAGAGATGCTCCTCGGTCTGTGAGCTACTCCACGAGAAATGGAAGGAAAGTGCCCTTCACACTACAGCCAGGAAGTTATCAAAAAGAAATGACACGTTCTCAATATCTCTCATATCTTCAATTACAGAGTACTAAAAAATTCTAGTTTTAGCATTTCTTAATTTCCTTATACATTTACAATTGAGAGTAAGAGAGTTTGGATGTTTTGACATAAATGTAAAGGTCACAGAGCAATCAGCATTCTCCCCATGGGTTTCTAAGATCCTTTGCGTGGTCTCAGCTGACACGTCATTTCATGGTCTCAGACTACCATGCAAAGGAAAGAATATCTGTCCTCTCTCAATCCGGTTCACTGCGCCCCCGCTCCAGAAAGGCCACAGTGCCAGCCGCTCTAAGGCTCTCACGCAGCAAACCCAGTGAGTCAGCTGACACGTCATTTCATGGTCTCAGACTACCATGCAAAGGAAAGAATATCTGTCCTCTCTCAAGCCGGTTCCACAGCACTCCCATCAGTCTTCCGACTTCTTCCACACCCAGAGTCGACCTGAAGCTGCTCATTTACCCCCCTCACTGCGCCCCCGCTCCAGAAAGGGCACAGTGCCAGCCGCTCTAAGGCTCTCATGCAGCAAACCCAGTGACGACCAGCTGGAGACATTGGGTCTTCCAGTTCTGCAGCTGTGTGCGGACGCCCCAACTACAGCCTCATTACATGGTTGATGGATTGATCTGTTTTTAATGCAAGAGAAACTACAAATTACTTTAGATTCGAAAGAACCTTTAATTTTCCCTACATGTTTATTGAGTGGTTACCTCTCAGTCAAGTAAATGCAAGAGGAGGATTCTGCTGCCCTGGGGAATGTGGAAAAGGAACACTTTCTGTGACTAACATGCCACAATTTTGCATGTGGCTCAGGAGACCAGAGACAGGAGGGAATAATTAATATAAGGAGCCTGGAGCCTTTTCCAGGGGAGGCGAGGATGAGCATGTGAGCTGTCTGGGAGCTGTCTGGGCCTAGGGAAGCGGTCTCCTGGGATGTGTGTGGGACTGGAAAGCTGTTCACGGACACCCCGGCGGCTTCAGGATCTATTGGCTTTGAACTCTGTGATCTGACTTTATCATCAGGGAAATTTCCATGCCTTGAATAGTTACGACCTCTGTTGGAAACAGATGCTAAATTATGGCTTGGAGAACAGATCACCTTCCAGTCACTTGAAAGACTGATACCCTCACATGAAGTGGAGGCTAGGAAAAGCAAGCGTTCCTGAACATGTGAAATTCACTGTCAGACCCTGCCACTTAAACAAGATACTGTCTTCTACCTCTCATTTTTCATTCTTTAGTTCAATACCCAGTTATCTAATCAAATCTACTGTTATCTCCTTCGGCATTATCACAATAATGCTCAATTGCCCATTTATTATCGTTAACCATTCTTAAATACCAGTGACATTTTCTAAGTATCTATTCTTGAAAAAGGTACAAAAATAAATTAAAAAGTAAAATATAAATGAGAGGAGCACTCTTCTATGCAACAGAATTGTCAGTGTCTAATGTTTTACTTAGTCCAAGACATACCAATTCCTCTTTGAAGCGAACATGAAGAAAGTGGCCTCAAACCAGGCTTTCTCTGACTGACTACAGCTGTTCTGACTCAGGACAGAGGAATCCAGGGGAAACTGAGGTTGGAAATTTACCAGGAAAAGCCAAAACCTACACATCTAGTTAGCTCTTGGTACACTGTCTTGATTTTTCTCCCACTGATGGACCATTAAGCAGGATAACATGGCAGTTTTCTTGTAACATTAATATAAATACTAAAAAACAAAAATTCATGCCCGGCCAGCAACTCTCAGTGGTTGAGCATGAACCTATGAACCAGGAGGTCATAGTTCATTTCCCAGTCATGGCATATGCCTAGGTTGCAGGCTCATCCCCAGTAGGGGGCATGCAGGAAGCAGCCAATCAATGAGTCTCTCATCAGTGATGTTTCTATTTCTCTCTCCCTTTCCCTTCCTCTCTGAAATCAATAAAAATATATTTTTTAAAAGTAAAAACAATTTAATTAAATGCTAATTCCCAATAGAAGAATTGCAAATGAACAATAAATACATTTAATACATGTCCATTGCATTGTTAATTGAAAGTATGATATTCCATTCTTCGCTTACATATTGGTCCAAATAAAAATAAAAGCTAGAAATCGTCTCCTTTAACAAGCCATATTGGCACATACATAGGAAATTGAAAACCTTCACACTCAGTATAGAGAGTATACATTTTTAAAAATCTGATGGCAATTTCCCCACATGAATCAAATGTTTTAGAAGCATCCCTGCACTCACCCAGGGATTCCCGACTCTTCCTCAGGAAATCTGAGGTGTGCATTGATCACAGCCTCTACCTTCTTGCAGCTCGAGGACACCAGCCCTCATCTGAATTAGTCCAGGTCCTCACTCCCTTTCTTAGAGCATCATTTACCTTTGAGAACCTCCCATGTGAATGCTCTCTGCGAGAACGGTGAGATGTACATATTTTTAAAGAAGCTGCCGCCAGTGTTGCAGCCAGAAAGATCTTCCTCAAGGCCTGCGGAGCACCTCTCTGACCTGGAACCATACAGGGAGCCACACCATCTCCCGTCTCTGGGGCAGGGATGGGAGGTGAGAGAGTGACTCTGCAGGTGCCTGATTCCACATTACAACACTACCTCCTGTTACAATGATAAGAGGACATTTACTTTTCCTTTGAGTAAAGCCGATTAGCAAACACAGATGGCTGCTGGTCTTCCTCCCTCCTCACTGTTAAAGTGCCCCTTCCCTTTGCTAGAGCTGAATTCAGTTCTGGTCTCTGCACCACTGTGACAGCTTCAATAACATCTGTCTGTTTAACTCGGTGCCTGGCAATTTTTGCTTTTAAAGCATAGAAAGGCACGCATAATTATGTTGATTAATGTATGATTTATGATAGCAAAAAGTCTGATAATACTAAATGCTTAACAAAATATAAAAATTGTGAAGCAAATAAAATAAGTCAGAGAAAAACATTTCCCTTTTACCTATCTCCACACACAAGTTTCTAGGCAAGGAAGGGAAGAAATTGTAGGATGAAAACATCTTGCCTCTGTTCTCATTCTTGGGGCCAGCATCTTTCTTTGTTGGCTGATTATGGTTTCAACTACGGCAACAAAATGGAATAGGACAATAATACACACGTGAAATGCACACGGAGCGCAATGTGACATTACACGTCTCTGCAGACGCAGAATTCTATGTAATTGATGACTTCTTGCAACTACTTATATGGAAAACCAAGCCTTTGAGAAACGAGGCCCTGTCACAGTGTGAACAGATAACACGTGAAGTAGAGAAAACCAGCACTGATGACATGACAATGGATTAAATATCGTAGGATCAGGAGATACCAAAGTGATGGTCCTCAGACTTGGCAACCCATTGGAGTCCACTGAGAACGTTAAAAAATATTGATGCCTGGGTGTGGGCTGGGTGTTGGGAGTGTTTGAAGCTCCCTGATGTTTCTAATGTGCAGAAATATTAGAGAATCACTGCTATAATCAAACTCAGTGTCCTGCATACATCCCTTAAAACAGCTCACAAGTTCCAATTGCACCTGCCTGACTTCAGCCTGAGACTCGGCCTGGGGGCTCCATCTGCCCCCTGGAGCAAGATTACCCTCCTTTCCTTTTATGTCAGGTTACCTGACATCCTGCAGTGACTGAGATGATCTGAGTAGCCACAGAACTGGGTGAAGTGAGAACGGCCTGCATGTCCATCATCACAAGAAGCCCAAGGGCCAATGGCATGCCCCAACCCCAGCAAAAACCTTTAGAGCTCTGGGCATTTCCCTGCCCAACCCCACCAGCCACTGCACCCCAATGTGAAAACCACTGAATCTTCTAGAATTCATGCTCAATTATCAGCAAAATCCTTTATTCACACCCTCTTCTCTAAATATTTCCACTACCTTTTCCTCTAATTAAGTCCTATCAGGCCCTGAGAATAATGCTTCTCTTATAAGCCTATTATGGTGGTGTTTTCTCTGCCATGGTCCTTGAAACAATATTTTTTTTTCTCTTGCTGCTTCCAGTCCATTTCCCTCAAATCTTCAAAAAATTTCCACTTTTGGTTTCATCAGACACCACCCATGACTCCTCATCCATTGGTTTATCTACCAATCACTTGGTTACTTCCCCTCCTTCCTGTAGGGTCTCAGCAGCTGGCTGTCACTCCCTCCAGCACTAACTCCCACCTCATCACATCTCCTCCTTTGTATTATCCAGATGACACGGTTTGGTCCATCATCATGATACTTTTTGGCATATCTAATCAATTATTTAACCTCTCTCTTGCCTCATTCACTCACATAGCAACAGGTCAAGCTTGGTTATCACTAACTCTCACCCCTCTCTGCCTCTACTTGCCTGTAACCAGCTGTGACCAGAGAAGAAGACACAGCTGTGCCATCTGATGGCACCTGCACTCTTGTAGTCATGCTTGACTTCCCTCTCCTGTACCATCACTTCAGTCATTAGCCATGTTGCCAGTTACATTGCCGACGCATATGTGAACCTGGTCACTAGTCACACCCCACTGCTACGCTGTGGCCTCCACTACTCCCACTGCTCATCCTCAGACAGCAGCAAGCAGCCTCCTGCTTCCATCCACGCAGCACACGCAGGTGTCCTTCTAGACAGGTAACTGCTTTAGCCTCCAACCCCAAACCCTCCAATAACGTCCTTTCTCACTGGACACTGCCTATAACTGCCCTGATGGTTCTGTCTGACCCCACGTCCTACCAATGTCATTCTGTACTTATTCCTATCGAGCATGCTAACCTCCTGCTGTTCTGCCGATATGTCTGACATGCTCTCACCTCAGGGCCTTTGCACTTGGTAGTCCTAGAGATAAGGATCCTCTTCCCCAAAGAGCCATATAACTCATCCTCTTTAGGCCTCTATCAAATGCCCTCTTCCCATTCACTCACTTACTTAAAATGGTAGCTTCCCTCTCCCAGCACCCCCGAACCCTTCCACATTCCACAGCATTATATCCGTGCAGCACACCAGTAGTTTATTTCTATTTATTTATTGTCTGTCTCCCACTAGCATGCTTGTCCTTAGGTTACTCCTACACCTTAGCCCTCTGGCTCTCAAATCACAAGACATGTTTTGCAGTCTCTCACAAAGATAATATGTAAATAGATATACTTAATGGTGTTTTCAATCTTTGAGCTCTTGTAAAATATTTTTTATTTGTAGCATTGAAATGCATTGCAGTGTTTATTATAGGAATGTCAGGCGTAGTCAAAATTCCTAGCTTGTCAGAGTATAAGACAGAACCATGTTTGGAGGCTAATCAATGTGGCTGCCAGCATCATTCACAGTCACATCTCTCCTCCCACTGCTCCTTCCCCAGCCTCTGTTTAGCTCTCCTCTCCTCTCCTCTCCTCTCCTCTCTTCTCCTCTCCTCTCCTCTCTATCACACATTTTTTTTAACAGAAAAAGAAATTTCCTTGACTATTTCAGTGGAAACAGACACCCAGGCAGGCCTGGTGTTGAATATGCTCCTCACATCATCCATGACACTAATTTTAGGTTTCTAAATTATTATATCTTTCCCTGCAATTAATGTAATTCAAAGTACCTATGTTAAGATAATGGGAAAAATACTGGTTAGAAGAAAGAGCGTGGCCCTCACCCCGTTTTGCCATTACGGGCACGTGAGGGGCTTAGATGAGCTTTCTCCTCTGCCCTCGTTCATCTAATGAATCCCAGGCTCTTTAGTGCAAAGCTCTCTCTGGATGCCCAGCCTGACTGTGACAAGGTTAAATACTGCTGATGATCTTCAAGTCCTCTGCATTGAAAATCTCTCCAATGCCTGTACCACTCTCCTTCAAGTGGCAAAACATCTGTAAACTAAAAACGATTGAGAGCTACATAACTGGTCCTTAAGCATTTCTAAGTGCTGTATTTAACAATCCAAACATTTCATTATTTAGCTGGAAAGGCACTGGCTTAACAAAACACCAATGTCACCATTATAAGAGAATAAAAATGAATTTTATGCAGTCTGACATTATACATTTCTCGAATGTTGAACCACAGATGACTCCAGAAGCTAAAAAACAATCATTCAAACAGAGCAATTTTCTGCATTACTGCTTGACTTTCTCAAAATAGCTAACCTTTTACATAATGGAAAACCGGAACACAACAGTATGACTAAATAAGATATTTCCACACCTGGTAACTTGGGAGGTGAGGCTCTAGACCCCACGCACTGAGACTGCTTCTCATCGAGCCTCTTCCTCAGCCATGTTTTATCATAATACAGGGGACACTCTCTAAAGCCTACTTTGTCGACCATTTCCATTTATTTACTTTGCGGTTCTACCCTTTTCTTTAGCTTTAAAAACAAAATTACAATGTGTATTGTAGAATAACTAGAGGCCTGGTGCACAAAATTTGTGCACTGGGATGGGGGGGGGTCCCTCAGTCTGGCCTGCACCCTCTTGCAGTCTGGGACCCCTCAGGGGATGTCCTCCTGCTGGAACGGGCCTAAGCCAACAGTTGGAAATCCCTCTCACAGTCTGGGACCACTCCCTCCTTACCGCCCGCCTGCTTGCTGCTCCTTACTACTCGGCTCACTGCCAGCCTGGTTGCCCCCACCTGCCCTCCCCCCCCGCTGGCCTGGTCGCCCCTCACGGCCCCCCTGCCGGCCTGTTTGCCCCATGCAGCCTGCTGTTCAGTCATTTGGTGGCCCCTCACTAACCCCCTTGGTGGCCTGGTCACCCCATGCAGACTGCTGCTCAGTTGTTTGGTCACGCCTCATTAACCCCCCCGTGATGGCTTGGTTGCCCCACGCAGCCTGCTGCTCAGTTGTTTGGTTGCCCCTCACTAACCCCCCTGCCAGCCTGGTCACCCCACGCAGCCTGTACAGTTGTCCGTTCGGTTGCGATGGTCGCTTAGGCTTTTATATAGATAGATATATTTACTTACATATACATACAGGGTGTGGCAAAGGTAGGTTTATAGTTGTGCCTATGAAAAGTAATACAGTCATTAATAAAAGATAATCTAATCTAATAAGACAAAAAGGGTAATTGACCGTACCTTCGCTACGCTTCCCATAGGCTAATCAGGGCAATATGTAAATTAACTGCCAAGAAAGATGGCGGTTAACTGCCAACAAAGATGGCGGTTCATTTGCATATGTAGGCACAATGATGGGAGGTGAAAGTGAAAAGATGGTGACTGGAAACCCAGGGGGCAGGCAAGAGCCAGGAAGCAAGGCAAAGGCGGCCCCCAGGGAGAACCAGGGCCGTCTTTGCCCTGCCCCCCGGCTTTGGATTGGAGAACCGGGGCCGCCTTTGCCCGCCCCCCAGCCGGTGATTGGAGAAGCCTCGACGGTCCCACAGCAGGAAAGGGCGGCCTGCAGCCAGCCCCCGTGTGCGCCTGCCCCTGGGTCGCCGCGGCGATCCTACAGCACGAAAGGGTGGCCCCATCCTGGCCACAGCTCAAGGGAGAGTACAACACGCAGTGGAGGCCAGAAGCCTGAGAGATCAACACAGAGGGGTGCCTGCTCCAAGCCTCCATGGTGTGGCTGGGGGCAGGGCCCAACAGACACATACACACACACACACACACACACACACACACACACACACGGGGCCCCC
>NW_005359555.1:75482-98061 GCF_000412655.1 Myotis brandtii | reverse complement strand
GGGCCCCCGGGCCGGGGGGCAGGGCGGGGTGGGGGAACCCCCCCCCCCCCCAGTGCACGAATTTCGTGCACCGGGCCTCTAATACAAACATAAACTCTGTGTTTCATACACTCACAACTGTAAACCTACATTCGCCAAACATTGTATATGTATGAAACCAGGAAACCTCAATCCAACTTTTCCCTGATAAGTTGCAGCACTGATCCCCTGGAAAATGCACCAGCACCATTCTGGGTGCTATGATGCCAAAGCTGAGAGGTGATATACTCGAGGAGGCATCAGGGTCTTTGAAATATCATGGGCAACATTTAATGGGTATGGTGCTCATTATATACATGGCACTAAATCCAAAAACAAAAAGATATTACCAAGTTTCTTATGGTACTTCATTTGAAAATTTCCAGCTCCTCATGTTGGAAACATGCATATGTTTTGTCATGTAAGCTTGGGAAGTAAACCAGAGAATCTGGTGCTATACAGCTTGGTGTTTCAGGGGAACTGAGGGGATAGAGATATCATTGTGCCTGTCACTGTGCTTTTTAAAAAGCTCTAAATAATATATCTATGTGGCCCAGCCCGAATGACTCAGAGATTGAGCATCGACCTATGAACCAGGAAGTCATGGTTCAATTCTCGGTCAGGGCATATGTTCAGGTTGTGGGTTCAATCCCCAGTGTAGGGCTTGCAGGAAGCAGCTGATCAATGATTCTCTCTCATCATTGATGTTTCTATCTCTCTCTCCCTCTCCTTTCCTCTCTGAAATCAATAAAAATATTTTCCTAAAAAAATAATATTTCTATGTGGAAAGTTTGGCACATTGTTCTCTGCCATAGGAGCAATTCTTATGTATCAACCTCAGAGGTCCTGTTAGTGGCTGAGATTCAATGTAAATATTTTACTGTGGAAAGCTCTCAGGAGCAAAGGAAGAACTACTGTTTATTCATGAATGAGACACAAAGCCACAGGAACAAGTAGACCCTGTCCTCTCATATCCTATATAATAAAAGCCTAATATGCTAAGTGTCCGGTCGTCCATTCAACCAATCAAAGTGCAATATGCTAATGATATGCTAAGGCCACTCAACCACTTGCTATGATGTGCACTGACCACCAGGGGGCAGACACTCCATCCAGTAGGTTAGCTTGCTGCTGGGGTCTGGCTGATTGGGACTAAGCGAGACATGCCAGACACGCTCTGGAGCCCTCCCTCGGTTCCTCCCCTGCTGGCCAACCTCCCGCGCCCCTCCCTAGCCCCGATCATGCACCGGTGGGGTCCCTCGGCCTAGCCTGTACCCTCTCGCAATCCGGGACCCCTTGGAGGATGTCGGAGAGCCAGTTTTGGCCCAATTCCACAGGCCAGGCTGAGGGACCCTACTGGTGCATGAATTCGTGCACTGGGCCTCTAGTGTACTAATAACTCTTTGTGGAGAAGCCACTACAGCATGAGTCCCTGAGCTGGTAACTGAGGACCTCACTCACCAGCACAACCATCAGGGCTCAAGCTCTGTTCTCTCTCCCTCCTGATGACGCTCAACTGCTGCACCTGGCAATGAGGAGACTGTAATAACAACACATTATATAGCAATTTCATCAATCCTGATTCTACCAACAAATGGTGGCCATGTACAAGGAACATATTTTTCATATTTTTTACATTAAGAGTAGTTTACCATAGCCCTAGCTGACTTGGCTTAGTGGATAGTGTCGGCCTGTGGACTGAAGGGTCCCAGGTTCAATTCTGGTCAAAGACATGTACCTCAGTGGCAGGCTCGATCCTTGGCCCTGATCAAGGAATGTGCACAGAGGCAATCAATCCATAGTTCTCTCTCACATTGATGTTTCTCTCTCTCTGTCTTTCCCCCTCCCTCCCTCTCTCTCTAAAAGTTAATGGAAAAATATCCTCTGGTGAGGATTAACAATAAAAAAAGAGTAGTTTACCATATATGAATGCTTTAAATATATATTCTCCCAGCACTTAGACCTCAGCTCAACTGTTACTTTACATAAAACAGCCATGACCCCCTGTCTTCTCACATAGCTTCATCAGGAGGCTGAATGCCACGGAACTTGGCAAAGGGACTTTGCAGATGAGCTAAAGTGATGGATATTGAGATGGGAGATTATCCTGGATTACTCAGATGGACCCCACATATAATCACAAGGATTTTGCAAGACATAGACAAGAGGTTCACACTCAGTAGAAGACATAAGGAGGGAACAAGAGACAGCAGTGAAGCCAGGAGGGGCCCTGGGGAAGGAATGCAGGAACTTGGGAAGCTGAGAAGGCAAGTCAGCAGGTATAGCTCTGGAGCCCCCAGAAACAACATCCCTTCCAACACTGTGACTACTGACTTCCAGAACTGTCAGAGAATAAGTCTGTGCTGCTTTAAGTCACTAATAGCAGTGCCCTTATTTTAGGAACTACACTTACTTTTCATTTTTTTTAAAAAAATATATATTTATTGATTTTAGAGAGGAAGAGAGAGAGAAAAATATCAATGATGAGATAGAATCATTGATTGGCTGCCTCCTGCACACCCCACACTGGGGATTAAGCCCACAACCCAGGGATATGCTCTGACCAGGAATTGAACTGTGACCTCCTGGTTTATAGGTCTATGCTCAACCACTGAGCTGCACCAGCCAGTTTTTTTCACTTTCTTCATAGCACTTACCCTTACTTGAAATTGCCATATTTATGAATTTTGCTTACTAAATTTCTTTACACATTTGAATATAACTTCCCTATATGACAAAGAACTTGTCTTAAAAAATAAATTTATTGATTGATTTGAGAGAGAAGGAGAGAGAGAGAGAGAGAGAGAGAGAGAGAGAGAGAGAGAGAGAGATGGACTTGTTGTTCCACTTATTCATGCATTCATTGTTTGCTTCCTATATGTGCCCTGAACAGGGATGAAACCCACAACCTTGGTGCATCAGGATGACGCTCTGACCAACTGAGCTCCCTGGCCAGGGCAGCACTTGTCGATCTTGTTGGTGCAGAAACTCCAGCACTGGGAAGACGCCTGTAGTACCATAGGTGCAAGGTAATTACTGAACCTCGAGCAGAAGAGGTCACAGGTGCAGAAAAGACACACATGAACATCAAACCTCAACCTTATGACAACTGTGCACTCTCTTCTCTGTGGTGTCTGCATCATTTTTATTTCTCAGGGAACAAATTGGTGGGCAGACTGGTGAGAATAAACGTGTTTGGAATCTAGTAATTTCAACTGCTGTATTGAAAAGTGTACATTTCACTGGGGTGCAACTATTACATCAATTTATTTTTTCTCTAATCACTGTGGCACTCTCCCTGTTCCTGAAGGATATCTAGAGCAAGTTCAAGTTGAGTTCAGTGTAAACTTTAACTATCCTACCTACCTGAACCATCGTCTCTCCCTGTCCGTGGGGTTCTCCTGACTTCATTTTTGTCCCACTGTGGTCTGCTTACAAGGAGCCAGGACTGAGTCCACAGGATGAGTATAGCAGGTCTAGTTCAGACACCTTTTAATTTACTTTCCAGAAGGATCCTTATTCATGGCCAATACTTTTCCTTTTATTTCTGGGGTTGCTTATCTGCAAAGTGGAAATGACAGCTTTCTTCTCAGCACAAATAAAGAGGTTGTGAGATTCCAAATGCACAGATTATAAGAAGGCGTTTTGTAAAACGCAAGGTGGTAGAGAGTGGTGGAAGCCTAGGTCACGTTTGTGGAGCCACACTGTGGGCACAGAGGTGCGTTTCCAACAGTGCACCTCCTAGGACTCAGTCTCCAAAGCTCATCTTTTTACCAAAACATCATAAATTATTGACAAAGAAACAAAACAGCTTATTATCCATGGCCTACTTTTACTTCAGGTTATGAAACATATATTATATAGAGATGATACAGTGAAGTTTTTATAGCGTAATTGCACAATGATGAAAGAAACATGGTTTCTTATTGCCATTGAAGGTGGACTCATGAGCTGTGAATGAATGATAATATATGTTTAAAATAAAGTAAACTTAATTTTTGCCTTTCAGAACTCAAGTCCAAAGACTGTGTGAAGGCCACTGACTGCCGGTTGACTCACTTCAAGTAGGACACCTGTGAAAACTTGCTAAAATATTGGCGACACTGACTAGATCAGTGATGGCGAACCTATGACACGTGTGTCAGAGGTGACACGCGAACTCATTGTTTTGGTTGATTTTTCTTTGTTAAATAGCATTTAAATATATAAAATAAATATCAAAAATATAAGTCTTTGTTTTACTATGGTTGAAAATATCAAAAAATTTCTATATGTGACACGGCACCAGAGTTAAGTTAGGGTTTTTCAAATGCTGACACGCCGAGCTCAAAAGGTTGCCATCACTGGTCTAGATGGACTATTCTATCTTCCCAAAGGCCATCCTTGACAAACAAGTGTTCAGTTGAGAAAAGTTAGCACTGATTTGGGAAATTTTAGTTGTTGTATAAGAATTCTAAATATAATACTGGTATCAGACTCAGTACATCTGCCACTTCTCAATACAGTTACAAGATGGTATACTAGCAAGTGGGACTGGATTTCATATACTATTTATACAGCACACTCAACAAATAGCTAAGTTTTCAAAAACATGAGAAGTTTAGAGATGACAATGGCAGGTTTTTGTTTGACTTGCCTAGCATTTGTCTCTTCTTTTGAAAATGGTTCCTCCTTCTCTTCTGCCTTCTATTTCAATGCAGCATGAAGAACTGAGATAGTGCTTCTTATACTTTTCATGTAATTCTTCATAAAAATGACTCAAAACAATCCTATATAATAAAATCCCAGTGACCATAATGGCAGAACGACCAGAACAACTGCTTGACCAGTCACTATAAGATGCAATGACCACCTCTTGGTCCCTCACCCCAGCCCACAGGCTCCGATCGCTGATGGCAAATGGGGAACTGGAGTGGGTGGTGGGGGATGTGGGCAGCACCAGGACAAGGCCCCTGCCCCACCGGTCACCCCACACACAGAGGATGACCCGCGGTGGGGGTGGGGCCAGAGAGTAGGCAGCAACGGCCTACCTCTCGGTCCCTCCCCTGGCCATCAGGTTCCCATTGCTGGATGGTGAACAGGGAACCAGGGTGGGCGGCAGCAAGATGGCCCTAGGGACCATTCCCACACACGATTTCATGCACCGGGCCTCTAGTCAAAGTATATTAGGCTTACAAGCCAAAAGTTGATTTATAACTTTTACCACCATTGTGTATTACACCACCTGCCAAGTTGCAGCTGATCAGTACAGGAGACGGACTCTAGTGGGGTCAATTATAGGGTTTTGATCCTCTGGACACAGGTGATGGATCCCATGTGGAAACCTGACCAGAGCCTGAGCTGTGTAAGAACGTCTCTGGATTTTCCCTCTGGGGGTGGAGAATTAAGTGGGGAGTCTTGGAAGACTGTCTCTCATGGCCATCTGGTGAAGCTACTGTGGGAAGACATGAGACAGAGTCTTGGCTAGTCCCAGACTTTCCTGCAACTTGGTATCCAAGTCTCTCTCCATTGATATAGGGACCTTTTGGTAAGACAGCAATCATGCCTGTGCTCGTCTGCATTGGATTTTCATTACTTATAACCCTAAAATTCCTGAATGATAAAAAAAATATCAAGACCAAAGAAACAGTCTCTTGTGGTATCAGCATATTGTATTAATGTCGGCTGTGTCATTTTTAAAAGAACAGTTTTGAATTGCTTTTGTGTTCAAAAGGAAATTTTAGATACAAAAATTGGTGCTTTTAGTTTAGAAAATAAAATGCTATTCTTTCTTCCTAGCTACTTCTCAGAGTGAATAAGCTGTGTCAGGATGCCCTGTGAAATTATGCAAAGTACTCGACAAAGAATATCCCAGGTTTCCCGAAGACCAGAGAACACTGGGTCTCTCTTGGTTATTCTATTTTAATAACATTCCTATTGAATTCAAAGCAAAAAAACAAAAGTAAAGAAAATTTCATTAAAAATTTATGGGAATCATTTTACTCAGACTTATAAGGTGTTCAATGGCTGATAAACTAAGGCCCACACAGTAATAAGATTCTTTAAAGTTCACATTTCATTTTTATATTTGAACAACATGTCATTGTTGACATTTGATCATGGCCCTGGATTTGGGGGCTTCACAACAGCCTGATGGGGAAAAATCTATTTCATGTCAATTAACTAATCAAAAAACGCATATGAGTTCAGAATGAGAAAGGAAAAAGGAATAAGGGGGCAGTGGACAAGGGAGACAAAAAGGTGTCTCGTCTGTGGTTCCTTGTCCCTGGTTTTCTCATGTCTTCATCAGACTAATGGTAATAAAAAACCAATCTACAGGCACCAAGAAGGGTGTGCTGTTTTACTTCTCATTCCCTTCCACTGAGCCAAACATCCCCTCTCTCCTTTCATATCATTATATTACAGTCTGATCTTCAATAAAAAGGCTTTTGCTCTTCCATTGCTAACAAAATCTTACACCTACATTGAATTCAATCTTTCTTGCAGGAACTATGTATTTCACCTTTCCCGCTGGTGGGAAGCAGGCTGCCGTATTATGGGTGCCCTCCAGAGAGGCCCTGTGGCAGCCACCTGGCCAATAGATTAATTTTCGGTGCTGAGAGATGCAAATTCACCTACATAAGTGGAATGACTGCTCCACTGAAAGGAATCAGTCTAGTGTATGTAACTGTATAGCTCTATACCCACACCCATACCTACACCTATGTTACCTACCTGCCCAGTCCTGGAAATGCCGCCCTGCTGGGGAGTGGACTAAGCGAGCTGGGCTTCCTGACACCAGGAAGTACCGACCTGAGGTAACTAATGGCACTAGTATGAGGCTGTGTTTGTCAAGACACTTGATGATTGTGATGTAGTATAGCAGCCTTCATATAGGTTGAAATCCTTGCCTCTTTTATTTCCCAAAATATCCCAATGGATTTTCATGATAATTTATACATGAAACTGCCATTCCACTTGCTGTGTAGTTCTGTCTATAGTAATAAATAAACTACCTACATGGACACTAGCATCCTGGCTCATGTGACAGGGATATTTCTCACTTTGCCGATAAAATCATCTTTCTCAGACACATGGTCCATCACAGTAAATTTTCCAAGTGAATGGAAGTCTCTCTCAAGTCTCACAGGTAGTGGCCGCCTGTCTGCTCTCCAGATGGACGCTTTTGCCTTCGATGTCTCTCTTTCGTGTAAACCCTTTCCCACTGATAAGAGAAAGTCATCTTAAACTCTCCCTTTGAGGGGAGCCTGGTAATTTATGACAGCTCCGCTGAGTTAACTTAACACCATAACATTCACCCGCTTCAAGTGCACAAGTCACGTTGAGCACATTTGTACAGCTGTGCAGCCATCATCACAATGGAATTTTAAAATACCTTCATCGCCCAAAGTGGCCTTGTGTTCATTCACAGCCAAGCCCCACTCCCAGCCCAGCCCCAGGCAGCTCACATCTGCTTTCTGTCTCACCAGTGTTGCCTTTCCTAAACCTTCAGTATAAGTGAGATAATCTATGTGGTCTCTTCTAGCCGGCTGGCTTCTTTCACTTAGAATATTATTTTAGAGAGTCATTCATTCTATTTATTACTGGGTAGTATTCCATTATTTATGCAAAGAGGTGGAAAGCTATGTCCTCACAAAAACCTGCACGCAAATGTCTATAGTGGCTTTATTCCTAATTGCCAAAACTCAGAGGCAAACAGGATGATGTCTAGTAGGTGAGTGGATAAACAAACAGATCCCTCCAGACAATGGAACGTCAATCAGCCTTGAAAAGAAGTGAGTTACCAAGCCAGGAAAAGACACGGAGGAAATGTAAATGGGTGTTACTAAGTAAGAGAAGCCAATCTGAAAACACTACCTGCTGGATGGTTCCAAGTGCAAGACATCTGGGAAAGGCAAAAGCGTGAGAGAGTAAGCAGGTCCGCTTTGGTCAGGGTGGGGGTGGTGCAGGAGGTGAATCGGCAGAGCACAGGGATTTTTTCTATCATATATATTTTATAATATACCTATTTATTTATTTCTATATCTATATATTTTAAAGCATAGTATTGAATCAAACACTCAGAGTTGATGACCATGGTTAAAATAGTAATTAAACTTGTTGGTACACATTGAATATATAGCTGATGTCACTTTGATATCACTCAGCCATTACTCATCAGTGGAAACTATTCCTTAAACATAATGGCTCTATGTTCCTGCCATCGGCAACATGTAGCTTATGATTCCAGCAGAACTTAAATATCAGATGGTTACCCAAAGAACAAAAATTCAAAACAAACAGTCCTCATGCAGATCTCAGTTAAGAAAGACACAATCATTCAGTAGAGACTACAGGAAGCAGCGACCCGGGCTCCATCTGTATTCAGGTCAGGAGACCTGCAGCCAGTTGTCAATCACTCCCACTAAGACCTCCATTGAATAATGCAGTGCTCACCAGAGCGTTCAGCCTGTCATGGCATAAGTGGCCACCAGGCCATAAATTTCAAATTAATTAGTTTTTAATGTATCTGTATTCACCAATATACTTCTAGTCTCACTACACAGTGCAGTCTCTCTTTCCCCTATTAATTATGTAATTCGTACAGTGTCAAAGTAAGAGATCTTGCTTTCAAAGGATCTACAACATTTAGAAAAAAAAAAGAGTATAAAGTCACAGCAATGGCCTGGAAAGCAGCAAGGACAGCAGTTAATTACAGGTAAGTGCAAAGTGATTCCACATTACTGCCCAGTACTGGCTGCTTCATACTCTTTCAGCCTCTGGGGTTATTATGGGCAGTAGCAAGGGTGTGCTCATGACTTTTTACCTGTCCTTAATTTAACTACAGATGCCACCAGATTACAGGGTAACTTCCCAACCTCTCTTCCCCTCCCTAGGAAACAATAGGCTCTGGGCCATAGAATAAGAAGAGGGATGCTCAGTAGGTGTGAGGTGGCCAGCACCCATCCAGCTTTTCCTCTGTGAAGAAGGTTACATCACGTGGCCGCCAGGGACATGAGAGATCAAACTGCGTGGATGGAGTGGACAAAACCGACGCCTGGGCAGAAAGGAGGGCCCTGAGACAGCCTTGGCTCTGCATTGTTACTTCCTAAGGACACTGAGTATCGTGCTAAGCTGTCATCATTGCAGTTTTCTTAATTTGCAAAGTGCATATTCCTACGACTTAGTGAATCAAGCATAGAAAGGAAATAAATGACAAAGTCATATAACAAACTACAGAATGATGCATTTATTCTCTGTCTCCCTTAGTATGACTATTATTTTACTTTGCTGGATTTCGTTTTACTTTTGGCCAAGTTTCCCCCAATTATTCCTCAAAAAAGCCTAGCATTTGAACCTGTACTTTATACATGGGGTTGCAGATTGCCCCCTCCGCGAACAACTCCACACTACAGCATTGAGTCTTATTTTAAGACATTCCATCTCCCCCAAACCAAATCCCATAACATTAGCAGTCAGCCTCCGTTCCCCTGGACACCCAGTGCCTGGCACCCACTTACTACTTTCTCTATGGATTTGCCTGTTCAGAGTAGAAGCAGAAAATCAGTGGTTTGTATCCAGCTTCCTCCACTTACTATATTGTTTTCAAGGTTCATCCATGTTGCAGCATGTGGCACATGTCAGTACTTCATTCCTTTTTTATGTTAAATATTTAAATTTTATGCAGTAGAGCTCAAAGGATTTAAAATTATAGCTGAATATTGGGAAGGCATCTCAGGACAAGAATTAAAAGGGTCCCCAAACTCACTAATGAGGGGAAATTTTTTTTTCTCTCTTCTGTGAAAGATGAGAAGACAAGACCATGATCATTTTCCTTTATCAAGACTGCCCGGCGAGATCCCGCTGGCCTTTCCTGGAAGATTCCTGCAGGTCGGCTCCCAGTGAATAATGAGCCCATCTGATGCTCAGAGCCTCGGAGTAAGGCCCCGCATACTGACGAGGGAGCTGAGTGTCCCTCTGCCTCTCACACCAGTTGTGAGGACTGACATTTACCTACTGAGTTATAATTTGATTTCATCAGGAGCTCTCAATCTCTGTCTCAGAGACAGTAATGAAAAGCAAAGGGTCAAAACACCCCTGGCTGGAGGGCTAGCCTGGCCCTCTGCCCCGCTTTGATGTCTGGAACAGTGCTACCTTTCCAGATTCCCATTTTGAGGTTAAAGATAAAGGTGATATTGGAAAAATCCTAATATTTTCTGACAGTGCATTTGATAGGAAGGACGGGAATTCTAGTGCCTTTGTTCTCATTCTCTCGGAGCTCCGACGTTTCCTTTTCATTGTTATTAACAGAATAGGCACCGTGTAGTCCAGAAGCAACGCATTTCCTAGTTTCAAGTGCAGACCAAAGAGGACTAGGGTCTGAATAGCCAAGTGCACCAGGGAGCACACTGAAGGTGAAGGGACCAGACGAGCAAATGCACTGGCAACAAGCCAAGAGGTCTATTTAGGGGATTTGGACTGAGCCAAGTTGGCTGGTGAAGATGATTTCTGTAGAAATATAATGGGACGTGAGGTGTGATAAATGGAGATTGGAACTGGGCTGCCGAGTACCTTGAAAGCTATACTACTGGGGAGCCTAGAAATGTCAGGGAACCATGGCAGTTTTGGCTCAGGAAACAACAAGATCAAAGGGAGTTTAAAATATAATTGATGAGACTAGATGGAAAGGATGTGAGAAGGGAGGCTAAGGTAGCTGGCAAACCAAGATACGATCAGCCCAGGATCAGGACTGTAGGGAAAAGAAAGTGAAGAAAGGGCTGAAGATGAGAACTGGAACTATTTAGAGATGGAACAACAGTGCTGACAAAGGTGGACAGAAGGCTGGGAGGGGTAAAGTTAAGACAGGTTCACCAGGGAAAAGGTTGTTCCTATTAAAACCAATCATAGGGTTATCATCAGCTGCCTGACCCTTCAACTAACTAATAAAGCCACTGAGGTCCTCAAACATTAGACATCAGGAACTGACCTGGGACAAGCGGCCCACCATACATATACTTTCTCAATGTGCTTTCATAAGTGAGGTCTTGAATCTTTGTTGCTTATTCTCCCATCTTTCGGTCTCTTCTCTTTCTCCCTTCCTTGGCCCAGATTCCTCCTTCTGAATTTTCCACATTAAGCCATTCAAACTGGCTTTGTCAATGACTGCTCACAGATAATGCCCATATTTCATTTCAGCCTTTTGGATTTGCAATGAAGAAGGCTCCCTTAAATGATCTAAAGGTGCATTGCAAGACTATGTACGGGTTACACTGGGAACTAGATCTTGTAAGGGGCTCCTCCCTCCCCCACTATGTCCGGGACCGAGAGGTCTCTGCTCTTGTCGCACACCCTCCTGACAAGCATCCCCGGGCAGCCCCTGGTTTCCTATTCTCCATGACGTCGTCTTGCACCTGCGCCATCACGGACCTCAGCTCTGATCTCCATCCTGCTCCTTCAGTGAAGCTCATATCTCAAATGACAAACTTCCTGTTTATGGCCTAGTACAAAATCCAGAGAAAGACACTGAGAGAATTGAATTGGCCAAGTTTATTTCATGTCACTGTAGGACCAGAGTCTGTAAACCATTGGCTAGCCTGTAGGTTGGGTGCCTTTGGGTCAGGCCCTCACTTCTGTGCAAGATATGCAAATAGAGATACGGTGGTTTACCAAACCTCACCATCACTGCGTTAAGAGTCTACGTTGCTGTAACAAACTCCCACACACTCACTGGCTAAACAACACAAATGATCTTATGGTTCTGACTATATCAGAAGTCTGACACAGGAATCATCAAGCCAAAGTCAAGGTGTATGTGGCTACATTCCTTCCTGGTGGCTCTAGAGGACGATCCATTTCTTAGCTCATTCAGGCTGATGGAATTTAGTCCCATGTGACTGCAGAACTGAGGTCCCTGTTTCCTGGCTGTCAGCTGAGGACTGATTCAGCTTTTAGGGGCACCCACAGTCCTTGCCTCTTGGCCCCTTCCTCCAATTTCAGTTATTGTGAGTCAAGTATCTCTTGTGGTTTGAATCCTTCCTCCTTTGTCCAGACATCTCTCTCTGACCACAGCCAGAGAAATTATTTGCTTTAAGTACTCATGTGATTAATTTGGTCCTATGTGGAGAGTCTAGGATCACTTCCCCATTTCAAGGTCTATATCCTTAAACACATCTACAAAGCTCCTGTTGGGCAACATTCACTGATTCTGCAGATTAACACGTAGACAACTGTAGGGTGCCATTATTCTGCCCACCACAACCACCTGGATATCAAAGCCTACAGAGAAAGTTGTTTTCCATTAGAAAGAGAAGGGGAGACTACAAAGGCAGGCTTTACAAACATGGAGTTCATGATGGCAGTTTTGTTTATGCCATCCTGCCCCCTCCCTCCAATCCAGAACCCATTCCTTTCTATCCTTTAAATTCAGCTGCAGTCCAATCTCCTTCAAAACCTTTTCCAAACTTGAACTCATCCTTTCTCAGAACACATGCTGCACTCATGCGCAATGTCACCATTTCCCCCACATTGTTTAAGTTGATTCAGTCAGTTGCCCATGAATTCAACAATGCTTCTGAGATTTTATTACAGGAAATCCTGAAGGTATAAGAGCTATAAAAATAAATAGACACCATGTTGGCACCAAGGAGTGCCTTGATTTCATGAGCACCATTTTGTCTTCTAGCCTCATGAAGGAAGCATCCCACCTTTGAAGCTTTGGCAGAATGCTAAACCATGGCACCGTCATGTAATCTATAATAATAAAAGCGTAATATGCTAATTAGACCAGATGACCTTCCGGATGAAGCCATGGCAGCGGGGGCCAAGGCAGAGGCAGCCACCTCGGTGGCGGGGCCCGAGCCCCTTGCACGAATTTCATGCATCAGGCCTCTAGTACATGAACAGCCAATGACTGAAGAACAACAACCAAAAAATAGTCTTCATTACCAAAGCGATATATTAATCTTTGATTGACAACCACAGACATTAAAAACAGTGATATAAATTGCCTTCAGAATGGAAGCATTGCCATTATTTACTACATAATTTTTATATACACATCATATCATTTTCAAAGTATCTTATCAGTTCATGATTACATAAAATTAATAAAATATCATTATTTCTTAATATTACAACTATTCAGTCCTGTAAGTCAATACATTTACATTATCAATGGGAAGTTTTCTGTCAAAATAGTTCAAGAATGACTGATAATTGTTTTGTGGTTAAGAAGAATAAACTGAAAACTTAGAGGTAAATCAGTAGATAAGTTCTAGACATTTGAATATCAAAGATACACATTTAACACAGAGAGCCAATATTTAATTAAAGTTTGTAAAACCAGAATTTCACACCTTTTGTGTTTAACAGTAGCTCATCTTTAAAGTAATTTCTAGTTTGTCAAAATACAGTTGGAGACACTAAGCTTTATTCAGTAGTGAGATATTTATTGTTGAAGAACTAAATAAAGGTAAGCATTCAAACTGATTTGACCACAACCCTCAGCTAGAGGCATATTTTATATTGTAGCCAACTATGTATAAATGTAGGAAACTGAGACAAAGCATTCAGCAAACATTCCTCTTTATTGTGTTCCTAGGTACTCTATTTTCTATGTAATCTCTTGTACTCAAGTTCTATTCCACTCTTTTAAAAATGCTGAATTTAACCTAAAAATCAATTTGATGACCCATTAACAGAAAACCAATAGGTTGGAAAACTACTGTTCCTGAACATTCTACACAATTCACCTAAGGACTTAGAACTGTGTTTTTTTTTCTCTTTATCAATTAAAAAAAAAATCTATCAAATATATAACTCACAGTAGTTATTTTACAGAAGAAGGTAAAGCAATTTGTTAAATTATGCTTAAATGTATTATCTTTTATTATAAAAATAGTTATAGAATTCAATATATTATAGTTTTATTTATAGAAATGCTCAAGAAACAGATTTAGACTCAGTTCAATATTTATCATTTCATGTCACCAGGAAAATAAATTGTAAACATTTTGATAAACACATTGGAAGGCAGCATGTTTTCAGTTTAGATTTGTAAATACTCTTAGCTCCTAAGTAAACTGAAAATGTTATTTTGAGTCTCCAGTGTGAATCAGAATAAACATTCTTATGCATATTAAAGACTCAATTGAAAAAGTTCACTATATTTTTCCACTAATGAAAGAACACAGTTGCCAGAATGAAATGCTAAATCAGCAGACTAAGCTTGAAACACTGAAATTAACAACTTCTACAAACAGAAAACCTATCAAGAACCTCTGAACTGGAACCATGATTGTGCCCTCACTGGTGTCATGGAAATTCTGTCAACAGAGAAGAACCTAGCCAGGCCAGTGTGGCTCAATGGTTGAGAGTTGACCTATGAACAGGAGGTCATGGTTCGATTCCCTATCAGGGCACATGTCCAGGTTGCGGACTCAATCCCCAGTAGGGGCATGCAGGAGGCAGCTGATCAATGATTCTCTCTCATCATTAATATTTCTATCTCTCTCCCCCTCTCCCTTCCTCTCTGAAATCAATAAAAATGTTTAAAAAATAACAAAACAGAAAAGAACCGATTTTATTGCCATAAAAATATTCTAAGTATATTACTATGAAATACTGTAGAAGAATTTTTAAATATAGATTTGAGCTTAGTGAATGATGAGATAAAATTTATTCTGTCAACTTTTATGTATAAAGTATATTGCCAGACAATTAATTTTTAAACATTTACTAATTTTATTTATTAAAGTTGTGAAAAGATGAATTAATGCAATAAAATTTGAAAAAACAATCTATATAACCTAAAATCCCTAAGATGGCTATTTTAATACCATGCTTAAATAAAACATGTTAAAAATAAAATTTCCAAATATAAAGTGCCTATATAATTAATAAATCCATGTAGAATTAATAAAAAAAAAGTTGCCCAAATAACTTGGACTAAAATTATAGAGCCATATTTTCAGATTTCAAAATAGTATGTAGAGAAAACTGAACTTTTGTTATATATTGATCAATAGCTGGTTAATGGAAGCAAACGTGACTCACAACTTTGCTGAGAAAACATAAACAATTCAGATATTTATTGAATTATTTGATTTAAAAAACTTTTAAAAAGTTAATTTAATTCCATCTCAATAAAATTCAGTAATCAATTAAAGGCTAAGTAATGGCCCGGCTGGTGTGGCCCAGTGATTGAGAGTCCATCTATGAACCAGGAGGTCATGGTTCCATTCCTGGTCAGGGGATATGCCTGGGTTGAGGATTCCATCCCCAGTAGGGGGCATGCAGGAGGCAGCCAATCAATGATTCTCTCTCATCATTGATGCTTCTCTCTCTCTCTCACTCTTCCTCTCCTCTCCCTTACTTTCTCTGAAAATCAGCAAAAACATATTAAAAATAAACAACTCTTAGGAAACAATTTGCTGTAGTTACACAAAAGTTAGTGGGACTGATAACATTTAAACATAATTTAAGTATCCTAAGACAGCACAACAGTTAAATAATCAATACATGAATGATAGAAATGTATGATTCCCCAATTATCATATGCTATATTTCTGAAAATGTTTTATCACATTCCCAAATTATAAAAATAACTAAATAGATGGGAAAAGCATCATCATAGACAAGAGTCACTGGAATATTGGTTTACTCAAAGAAAGTCGGGATTGTTAGGGCTTTTACTCACTGTAGAAGCATCAGTCCCATAATTTTTAGGTGATTGTTTCTATGGGCTTGGCGGATGAGCCATGCAGTTCAGAGCCCATGTTCTCCATTTCCCGGTTGGTCACTGGAATGGGCTGCATACAGTGTGACCACCAACCATGGCCACCAACCATCCCACTCCCCCTTTTAGGTACACTGTTCTTACCATCAAGAAGTGCAGCCATTTTTCCACCCCCTGTTTCTGAGCAGGCTTCAGAGTTGCTGATATTACTTGTGAAGTGCCATTCCTGGACTTGAGATTCAAGGCCGCTAGGACTTGCAGCTTCCCTCTCAGACCTGCCAACCACCCCGCAGGCCACATGTAGGTGTCCTCCAGAACACACAGAGCACCCCCAGCCCAACCACCAGCTGGTGCAGCTTCCTGAGGGACCGCGTCCAGGACCAGCAGAGGGATAGTCAATAGACAGAATCATGAGAAAAAAGAGCTGCCATTTGTGCTAAGCCACTGAGCTTTGGGGTGGCTTGTGACACAGGAATAGTAAGTGAAATGATCATTTACTTTCCTCCTGGGCCTTACCCTCACTTCAGGAAATATCTGACCTTCAGCACAGTCCTTCCTGTGGCGTCTGCAGATGAGCAGCCCAGGTAGAACATAAACTAAAGTGCAATCTGAGAAGACTATACTGCCAGCCTTTCCGGGGACTGCGCAGGAGCCAGTGTCGCTGCCAGCTCTGACCTCTGACCTGGCCCAGCCCTGCTCCCTGCGTGGGGTGCCGACATGGAAGTCGGGGTGTCTCTCCCACGCCCAGACCTTTGGAACACGTGGCATGTCATCCCCGCTCCCCTGTAGGCACGGGTTTATATTTCACACTTTGCTGTTTGTGTCCTGGCTGTTCAGAGCCACGAATAAATATGACCATTAAAAGTGACCTGAAAAAGTAACAATGTTTGATCATTTTAAAAATACTGAGTGTGTAGAAGAGCATAGGCAGGAAAATCATATTGCTCCATGAATATCAGAATGACTATGAATCCACAATGTCCAATCAGATCAATTCAGACATTCTACCTAAAAAAAAAAATATACTAAAGCAGCTTGAGGACAATGGATTCTGTCTTGAAATTTAATGCTGACGGAGTCTCTGTCCAAGCCGCTCACATCGTCATGCCTCATTTTGCTGAACAATTAGAGTGAGAAAGCCTGCCCTACATCCATAAGTGAAAGATGTTCAAATAAGTGAGGAAATATATAAAATACTTCTGAAGATTCCCCAAGAAGGCAGCTGAGGAGAAGAAGAAAATGTAGGCAGAAGGTACAGGAGTTGGAGGGGCAGCCAGAGGTCAAGGCTAGCCTATGTCAAGATCATTCACCTTGTACTTGACCTATGTGGTAAAGCAGGCCCTTCCCTTTGCCCACAGCATAATTGTGAGTAATGAGCTTACAGAATCTGTGTTCTTGTCACTTCCGCCCTTTGGTCCCATTTCTGTCCTCCAGGCCACCACAGAGCACTCCATTCCGCCCCTAGTTCCATTCAGCACATAAGCATCTGGTCGGAAATTCAACTAAGTCGTGGGTTTCAGGCATGAATAACACTTTAGGGACACGAGTCTGGCTCTCACGTCCCTTGAGGGCTAGCAGACACAGACACACATGTGAATAAGTTCATGCCCTCAATGTGCTGAAACTAAGGATGGAGTCCAGACACAAGGAAAACACAAAAGAGGGTGTGGTTTGCACCGGGGTCAGCAGGCAGGTCCTCACCAGCAAGGTGTTTCTAGAACTGAGTCTTGAAAGACTATCATGGGAACTCGTTTGTGGGGAAAATAAACAGTAACCATTTTCAGTTATTTGCAGGTAGCTATCAAGCTCCCAGTATCACCTTGGAGAACTTGGCTTACACGGTTTCTGCATAAGTTTACAGAATCTGCAGATCCATCACCACCCAGGGTCATTTTTCTGGATGTTTCAGATTGAAGAAGAAAGAAGGGGACAGAAACAATAAGCCTCGGCCCAGGCACGGACTGGACAGACTGTCTTTCCTGAGACACATGAACTGCAGCCTGTTTATCCGAGTGGGAGAGATCGGGTCGAATGGCGGAAGGAAGTGGGCGCTTGTGTACAAAACAACACCTTCTCCAGCTTCGCTAGCCCTTCCTGCCGGGCGGCACTCAGTGTTTCAACTACACGTACAGTTCAATATTTATTCCTCTAAATTTTCACTTGTTTTCAATGACTCTAGGCAAATGAAAATCACTTTTATTTATTTATTTATTTATTTATTTATTTATTTTACTTTTTTCATCCAGGACATTCATTATGTCACTCGTTTTGATGATTTCTGAAATCCTGACAAACCACCCCCTGTCCATGTGCTCATCTAAATCACTGATTTAAAAAACAGCACAAAGAGGCCCTGAGCACACCCACCACCACGATGCTCCACTTGCTGAGCATCTAGGAACCACCACCGTGCATGGGGCCACCTCAGTTCATTCCAGACTTCAAGCGCCAAATAAGCGGATGATCCTCAAATCCATTCCAGAGTCCATATTTCTCCACTGAGACCAGGACTGTGTGTCTGGTTATCTTCCAGGACTTTTGCACAGATACCCAAAAAGGCTTTACACTCAATGTCCCAACACATCTGTCCTCTCAACCTGCTTGTCTGCCATTTCTACCCAACTTATTCAAAGGCAGCGTCTTCCTAAGAGTTTCATCTGGAAATGACCACTCATTAAAATTTCTCTTTTCACAAAATATGGTGGCCCCCAGATAATAAATGGGTTAAAAATACTCATGAACCTGTATCCTTAGCAAACATTTCTCTCTATTTTGAGTCTTGACTGGGAATATCAAGCCAATGCAAATTCAGGAAACACAGCCATTCAAGAAAGCTACGGGACCAGACAGAAAAGATGCCTGGGGATGAGGTGACTCCACAGCCTCTGCCCTGCAGTCGCTCCTAGCCCGCCAACCATGGCCCACAGACCAGGCGCAGTGTTCCTTCTGACCCGGGACTGGAAGGAATATGTCAGTATCACCATGTTGCTGCTGATGAAAACTAACCACAGAAGATCTGCCTGTGGTGAACCTGCAGCATTGTATAGCTGCTCTTGGCATTACAGTCCCGTTAAATAATCAAGTGGATCTCTATTTCTTGCCAGTGTCATTGCTCTTAGGATGTCCCTTCATCTCCAGGCAGAGTCTTTGGTAACTGGCATTTAAGGAGGGAAGAGCCGTGAAAGCCTGCATACATTTTTCCTCCATAATTCTTTTTTTAAAAAATATATTTTATTGATTTTTTACAGAGAGGAAGAGAGAGAGATAGAGAGTTAGAAACATCGATGAGAGAGAAACATCGATCAGCCGCCTCCTGCACATCTCCTACTGGGGATGTGCCCGCAACCCAGGTACATGCCCTTGACCGGAATCGAACCTGGGACCTTTCAGTCTGCAGGCCGACGCTCTATCCACTGAGCCAAACCGGTTTCGGCCCTCCATAATTCTGACATGCAATCATCTTTGACCCAATGCTCCATGAAGGGATTCAGGCTGAACGTGGGGTCCTCATCGCACCTGGACGTGTCCCAGCACTGCCTTTCCTGGCCGGCGCGTCCACCCACTCTTTCCCCAAGCAAGTGTTCCTTATATTATCAAGAATCAATTTTGTTGTTGTTGTTGTAAAAAAACAAAAAACAAACACAAAACAACAACAAAAAAACAACTCTTTTTAAAATCTCCATTTCCCAAAAGTTTATATGCAGAGTAAAAATCCATTTAGTGAACACTTACTGCATTCAGACACTATCTCACTTAATCCTCAAAGAATCGTATCAAGTAGAGTATTAGATGGTACAGAAGAAAGTGGCTAAGGGTTAGCTCAGGGGCAGCAGCCCAGTTCAATGTCTAGGCTTACACCCTGTCCGGCTGGGCAAATTAAGCTCTTTACATTTCAGACCCTAATTTAGAAAGCGGGGATGCCTGCCATCCCATGTCCTACCTGGAGTTGTCTAAGGATTTACAAAAGTAGTTCGCTTCAGGCCCTGAGCATAAGAACAGTGAACTGAGACACACGCAGGTTGAATTGCTTGTTGAAGTTACACGATGCGAAGCATGTCCCTGATTCAGATCATTTTTGTTGTCCAAGTCCCATTCGTTTTCTCCACCCTGGTTTCCTGGGGACCCCGTTCTTTAAGGATGCAGACAAGAGGGGCCCGTGGAGCAGATGACTGCCGGCCCTCTTGTCCCGAAGCGTGGCCTTCAGAGGGTTTTGTGTCAGAGAACGTCCTTTAACACAGTCCTCTGCGTGTCTCGCAGCAAGCCCTCCCCAGCCCTTCCATGTAAGAACATGCCCTGAGTTAATGAAGGTGTGTGTGTCTCAAAACACAGGTTTTTGCTGGCAAAAAAAAAAAATCATTTTCAGAAATAAGAAATGTTCTGCTCCGTGGAAGAACACGTGCTCAGAGGAAACGCTGCATCTGCACGTGCCCGCGACTCCTCTCCTGCCTAGAGCACCGAGCACACTGTGTTAAGGGAGAAACTAGGACGGAAACGTGGAGTCGTGAAACAGCTGACAGGTGGGGGCGAGGAGCCGCCACACGCCCGGTCCCCCTCCCCACTCAGGGCTCCTCACCCCTCACCCTCGCAGCTCTGGCCTCGCAGGGGCCTGCGGCAAATTGGAGCAAATTGCTTCTTGCCACGACACTGGGTATTTCACAAGAGTCGATCTATGTCTTTCAAAACATTAAAAAATGAAACCTTACTCATATGATAATAATTTTGTCAAGTGGTATCCGTATCTATGCGCCTGGTTGCAAAAGGGGGGAAACTTCTAATTTAGTCTACAGTGCAATTATAGACAATATTGTGCACCATTTCCATAAATTGATTTTGAAAAATTTAAATGAAATTTCTGGGGGGAACACTCCATAAGTGCATTTCAGCACATGCCAAGCCATTTCAGATGTGCAGTTATGATTATATAATTATTACTTCATTTCCCTCAAACATTTTATTGAGTGTTTGCTATTAGGTGATAGTCTATAGATAGAAATATGAATAATGGGAAATTTCTCTATTAAAAAGGTCAGGTGATTTAAAACCAAAAAAAAGTCAAATTCCTAAGTCTCCATTTCAAACCCTCCACCAATCTATCCTAACAGAACTTTCCAGAATAACTTGCACTGACCTCCACAGATGACCGAAAGCGGCCGAGTTTTCACATGCTCCCTGACCTTGCCCACACCAGGTGTTTTTCTGGAGCTTTTGATATGCTTCTCCCAATGCTGGCCACCTAAATTCAACATATCTTTTAACATTATCTCAAATAATTGTACCACGGTCCCCACCAACCAGAAGTCATCTCTTTTCCCAGCCCTTTTAAATCACTTGCATGACGCCCAGGCTTTGCAGTCTAGGCGTCTGGGTCTGGCAACTGGTACTCTAAAGACACTTCTGGAAAGACAGTATTGGAAGTTTCATGTCCCACACGTTCCGGTGCAGTGCCTTACACATACAGGAAGGTCATTACGTATGTTTTCCTTTAAGTTTTAGAAATATAAGCATGCAACATTTCCTATGCAAAACTGACATACCTCCACTTCTTGTTTCATTCAACACAGTCTTCAGAATTCCCAGAATGCACTAACCCCCGACCACACAGGTTCGAACAATGAGGGTTCACTTACACTTGGATTTTGTCTTTAAATATATTTTATTGATTTTTTTACAGAGAGGAAGGGAGATGGATAGAGAGTTAGAAATATCAATGAGAGAGAAACCAATCAGCTGCCTCCTGCACAACCCCTACTGGGGATGTGCCCACAACCAAGGTGCATGCCCTTGACCGGAGTCGAACCTGGGACTCTTCAGTCCGCAGGTCGACGCTCTATCCATTGAGCCAAACCGGTTAGGGCTACACTTGGATTTTTTTTCAGCAAATCATTTGACCATTTATAGGCCTGGGTTTTTCATACACAGATTCAACCAACCACAGGTCAAAAACAGTGTTTTCATCCCAACTACAGATTCCCAGCCACAGATTTGCAATAGCTGATTGAAAATACTGTTTTCCATGGAGGCTGGTTGACTCCCCGGATGCTGAGGGCCGGCTAGAGTTAAGTTTTGGGGGAGTCAAAGTTATACTCACAGCCCTCACCAGGTAGCTCAGTACGTTAGAGTGTCATCTGGATATACCACACCAAGGTTGTGGGTTCGATCCCCAGTCAGGGAGCATACAAGAATCAGCCAATGAATGCACAACTAAGATAACTAAGTAGAACAAGTCTCTCTCTCTTCCTCTCCATCTCTCTCTCTCTCTCTCTCTCTCTCTCTCTCTCTCTCTGCAAAATCAATTTTTTAAAAAGTTATATGGAGAATCTCAACTGTGCCGGGCTCACCCTCTAACCCCTCTCCCCACATTGTTCAATAGTCACCTGTACTGATATTCTAGAACTCAGATTACAATTTCAAAAGCCAACAGTAGGTGGAGCCCTAGGAAGGACACAGGCTAGGCCCAGATCAAGGAGGATATAGCAGTCCGCCCCACCTGCATGTCCCAGAGTTCAAGGCACAAGGGCTTCGCTCATCTCAGGGCCTGGGGACCCCACGGGCTGTTCCAGGACAGCTCATTGAAAAGGCTGTCATAGTCAGGGTTCCCCAAGGAAACAGAATATCTACACTAATAAAAGAGAAACATGGTAATTAGCGTACGACCGCTACCCTTTTCATTGGCTAATCAGTGAGTATATGCAAATTAACTGTCAGCCAAGATGCGGCCGGCAGGCCAGGCACTGAAGCGAGCACGAGGCTTGCTTGCTGCAGACTCCAACGTTCGCTGCCTCACTTGCCAGCCTCTCAGCTGCAACTCTAAGCAACTATATACTATGTTGCAAATAAGAAGCTAAA
>NW_005359555.1:42291-74506 GCF_000412655.1 Myotis brandtii | reverse complement strand
CAACCTCCCGATCCGCCCTGCTCTGTGCATGACGGGGCGGCGCCCCAACTCCCCAATCGGCCCTGCTCTGAGCCTGACCAGGGGCTGCACCTAGGGATTGGGCCTGCCCTCTGCCACCTGAGAGCAGGCCTAAGCCAGCAGGTCGTTATCTCCCGAGGGGTCCCAGACTGCAAAAGGGCACAGGCTGGGCTGGGGGACCCCCCTCCCCCGCCCCCCGAGTGCACAAATTTTTGTGCACCGGGCCTCTAGTATATATATATTCCCTCATATATGTGTATACGTAGGGGACTGACTACAGGAATTGGCTCATGGAGGCCCGGAAGGCCCACAATCTGCCATCTGCAAGCTGGAGACACAGAAAGCTGTGGGTGTGATTCCGTCCAAGTCCACAGGCCTGAGAACCAGGCAACACTGCTGTCCAGGAGAAAACACATGGCCTGGCTCCAAGGGAGAGGTGAACTCGGCCTTTCCTCTGAGTTTTTGTTCTATCACGTCCTCCACAGATTGGTGGTGCTCACCCACACTGGGGAGGCCTGTCTGCTTTACTCAGTTCACCAACCCAAGTGCTGGGCTCTTCCAGAAACACCCTCCCAAACACCCAGAAACAAGCTCTCCTCGCCCACTTGGCGTCACTCAGCCCAGTCAGGCGGACAGGTAGCATCACCTGTCAGAGGCCCAGCTTCTCTCATTCCACTGGCACTTCTCCGATGCATCATTGGAAGGCAGGCTGGCAAGCAGCAGACAACCTGAACTCATCTGTTAGTCTTATTTCTTTAAAAGAAAAAAACAACAACAGTTCATTGCTTTCCAAATAAAAAACAACAGAAGGTAAATGGAGGTAAAAGGAACATGCTCCCCTGGAAGTAGCTGAATCTTTGGAAAGTTTGGAATCTTACGTTTATTAAAAGGTGACATAGGTTGCAAATAAATTGACCAACCACTCCAGTTTGTCAGGAATCCTGTATGTCCCCAGGACATGAGACTTGCATTGCTCAAACTGGCAGAATTCTGGGTAAATCTGGATGACTTGGTCTCCCTAGTTACGAAAGAATGAGCAATAATATTTCATCCATTCAGTGGTATCAATTTCCCAAATGACACTGCGGGTTGGGCTGACCCGGGGGAGCAATACTGTGCTGCATTTTGGAATTGGGACACGCTTCTCTGTGTCAGTGACAGAAGAGGGAGAGACGTTGCTTTACATTACCCAGGAATACACTCCGCTTTACCTGGCCAAACAGCAGCCGAGAGACTCCCCAGTTCATCCTCGGGCCCCGGGCAGCAGCCTATCTACTCGGAGTTCCTGTGAATTCTTCTCTTTCAGATTCCACGTTTAAGAGAGGGATCAGATGCTAGTTTTCTTCCTCTGTCTTGCTCATTTCACTTAGTGTGATGTTGTTGCAAATGGCAGGACTCCCTTCTCGTGGCTGAATAATATCCCTTTGTGCATACGTGCCACATCCTCTTTACCGATGGAGCTGTGGATGCACAGGTTGTTTCCATAACTGGGCTGCAGGGACCATGGGTGCAGACATCTCTCTGAGCTAATGACTCATCTTCTTTGGATATATACTCAGAAGTGGATGGCTGGGTCCTATAGCACTTCTTCTATTTTTAACTTTTTGAGGAACCTCTATATTGTTTCCAATGTGGCTGTACCAATTTACATTCCCACCAACAGGGATGAGAGCAGACTCATCATTTGAATGTGACCTGCTTCCGTTTTCACACTTCTATAAATACACGCGTCTCTACATGTTTAATTAAGGGCTGTGCTGAAACAAGCAGGCACGGGGAAAGCTCCTGCCATGTGACCTGGAGCCTCCTGACCCTTGGCGTTCTCAGGGGGAACTCTTTCAAAGTTGCCCCTTTTAGAACGTTAAGACTGTATTTAATATCAGAGAATTAGGAGCAGAGGGCTTTACAAAAACCACCCGACAGACTGAAACCTGAGCCCAGTGGAAGAGGGAGCCAGCTCCACAGTCTGGCCTCAGAGGGTCACTTTCTAACAAATCAGGGTGGGAGTGGACATGGGGCTGCCTGGCCTTCTGCTTTCTCTCATTAAGACGTGTTTTACCTTGAACTTGCTTTTAGTAAAAGTCTCTAAAAAAGTGCATGACAGACTCTATTTGAAAAAACCACCTTTCACAGGAAGGAAAACCAGGTATGACTACAGTATTAGATTCTGTGTATGATATTTTTTTTCAAGCAATTCAGCAGTAGGTGTATGTTGCTTGTTTCCATTTTTTCGAAGCACAATCCATACAGCTCTGTTTCTTTCTTGCAATTTCCTGTAATTAATATACTAAGCAAAGTTTTGTCTATAGCAATATCAAAAAGCACTATTTCTCTGAGCTAATAGAAAAAGACATTTAAAACTGGAACTTAACATCTCCACACTAAATTTGCATATAAATTAAACCGGAATGTGTGTGAAACACGCAGATAGGACTCCCTGAAGTTCTGCTCAGTACCAACTGCTCAGATGCTTCTCTGAATTTGGGATTCAATAAGAAATTATTTTTTAATTCCAGAACAAGATGTTAACTGCTATTTTTCATAATATTAATTTTTTTGTGTGCTAGAAAGCCTGTTTCCTTAAAATTAAAGAGAGAGTGTGTGTGTGTATATACATATATACATATATTCATATACTAGAGGCCCAGTGCACAAATTTGAGCATGGGTGGGGTCCCTCGGCCTGGCCAGCAATCGAGGCCTATTGGGGGCCAGCCGGGGGGGAGGGACCTGCAGGAGGTTGGCTGGTCTGCCTGGAGGAGGGGCCATGGGAGGTTGGCTGTGGGAGAGCACTGACCACCAGGGGGCAGCTCCTGTGTTGAGTGCCTGCCCCCTGGTGGTCAGTGCACATCATAGCAACTTGTTGACCAATCATTCTGGTCATTCTGGTCATTCTGTTATAACAGCCGCTTAGGCTTTTATATCTATGGACTAGAGGCCCAGTGCGCGAAATCATGCGAGACCCAGACGGTGGGACCCCAGGCCGCGCTACGCGGAGCCATGGGACCCCAGGCTGTGCCACGTGGAGCCACGGACCCTGCCTCCACAGGCCTTTTATAATATAAGATATCTGTATATATATGCTGTTTTTGCTTTTTATATTATCATAGCTGTTTAGTGAAGCAATACATTAGACTTTGTAATCAACTAATTTAAAATAAAAGTAAAATCAGAAGTCCTGGACAAATGTTTTTATAAAATGTTGGATTAGTTGCCAAACATTTTCCCTACTGTAAAAAAATTAGCTTTTTATATGTTTCTGTTACTGTGTCATTAATAGATCAACTATGACTATATAAATGAAGAAAAAAACTTTGAACTATAAAATAATAATAAATTAATAGAGGTATGATTTTTCATATTTTCTCTCTGGAAAATTATTTTTAAGACTCAGAATCTTCCAAGTGTCCTATAGCCGAGTGGACAAGGCATCCCCTGAGCAGACTGAGGGAGGAATAATGCTATGTGTGCGCCTCATTGACGACCAGTAGTGTTATTAAGAGGACTGTAATTTACTAATTCAGGAACCTGAAGCACAGAAGGTGCTTATACTTTGAAACTTTCACTTGACAAAGAGCTTTCATGAAATAGAAAATGCACAGAAGGACTGTTCCTACGTGACAGTTCCTTTTCACAGTTACAAATGACAGCGACGGAGGACGGCCGGTCCCCTTTCCTTTACGTGCGTCACTGAAATAACCAGGCAGATGGCTTCTGTTCTCCCTGCAGCAGAGAACACTGTGAGCAGGTGGCGGGGTTCCCCTCCTTTACACATGTTTTATTACAGGCTCTTGGAAAAGAATTTTTAAAATCCTTTCCAAAAATAATTATAGAATAGCATTTAGAATAACCAAACTAAAGAGAAGATTTATTTAATAATCTGCTAATAATTAAAGGCTGAACTCTATTGTGTATTACACTTTTCTAGGTTTTGGCCAAGAACTTTATACAAATTAGCTCATTAAGTCATTGCACAGAGTTGCAGAAAGAAAGTTCATGCATACCTAACCCTCTGGCCTGTTAAAGAATGCCCAGTTCGTATGCTAACCTTGAGAAAAACACAGTAATATGCTGGGAACCTTGGTACCAGTTCCACACACCTATGGCACTTTACATAAATCCTGGACCAGCCAAAAGGGTGTGAGTGTCAAGAAGAATAGCAGTCAACATGGAGAGAGACCTAGTGACAGGTTGATGCGGGCACACCTGAGCTACTGAAGGCAGGGGCACCTGCTCCTCTTTGGGGACAAGGGAGAAAGTCTCCCTTGTGTACAACCTTACCACCCAATGCAGTCTTGTAAACTTCCTGAATTAAAGACACTTGCATGTTTTGCCTGCAGTGTCTTTCTACAAATTACCATCACCATATTGACAACCTCACAAACCCTACACACAGGGACTGTTGTGGAGCTATTTTACAGGTGAGGATTCTGAGGGCCAGACTTGCCCAAGTTCCTGCAGCTGGGAAGGGGCACAGCTTTAATCACGTGCTTTCAACCACCACATTCCTGAGGGCCACACTCACTGACCACAATGAGAAAATAACCCTCATGGGTGAGCAGCATTTTTTTGAAGAATTGGTCAGTTCTTCCACCCAGTGGTGTTGGAAAGCATCCACCCATCACCCCCTTCTCCAACCGTGCCACCAGGGCTGTGGCAAAAGTCGCCTGGACATTCATCCCCATGTGCACCCACTCACCACCCTCAGGTCTCCAAGCAGAAGTCAAGTTCGCACCCAGGTCTCCATCCTGCCCATGATCGCTGCCCTGCTTGCAACCCCGTGAAAAGATGGAGGCTTCCTGAGCCCTGGTTCCTGGGCTGTGATGAGCACACCACATGCGCAGCATCCACAAGGGTCACTACATGCCCCCCACGGGTCTTCAGGACAAGAGTGACCATGTGAACTTGAGGATCATGCTCCTGCAGCTTTACTCATGTGGCAATGAACCACGTGCCCGCCTGTGACATTCCCTCCCTCATCCTGAAGAATTAATGTTCCCAGGTGTTCTCTGCAGACACTCATGTCTTCGTAGCAGTGTTCCACTTAGTAGGAGCTCAATAAGGACGTTCTTGGGAATTGATCATAGCCAGAGGCCAGGACTTTTGATAGCCTAGGTCTCAGGAAGTCAGGGGGGCAAAATCAGCAATACTACAACTGGCACTCATTACCAGAACCGCGTCCAGCATGGCAAGGGGTGAACCTAAGGAAGGGCAGTGAAGGATTAAAGAAAACAGACAAGAGAATATAGCTGTGGCCAGGTGGGACACTGTTCTCAGATGGAGAGATAGTGACACAGCCTGCAAGCCGAGTCTTTATTTTATAGTCAGATCCCATGAGGCAAAGCAAGGGCGTGGTCAAGATGTTTACAATGTTCTCGAGAGTTTCAAATCTACTTAATTACATGCACCTGAGAACTCTATCAAGCTTTGTTTTGGCAGCACTGGCTGCACATCCCGCAGCCTATAGCACTCAGCCACCTGGGACCACCGGTTTGGACCATGAGGTCAAGCTTACAGCCATAGCCTGTGGCTATAATTGTGCTGGGAGAGCTTTCCCCTCCAAGATGGGACCTGCACGTGGCTTTGCCACAAGAGGGCCATGCCCTGTCATTAGTCTGAGGCTTGAACCTATCCAAACGCTGTAGCCGCTCTCCACAATTACCAATTTGGAGGACAGCCTCACAGCAGACCTGAGCTATACTGAATTCCAGAAAGCACAATTTTCTGGAAAATCCAAATTTCATATTACTTAGCTTTTAAAGAAATATAACTAATTAAAAACAAAACTGTTATATAATTGCATATTTTTGTAAGTTAGCTAAAATCATAGACCCGGTAAAATTTTTTCATTATTCATTTGTCTCAGTTCTAGTTTAGAAAATGTATAACTTTAAATCAGTATGCATGCAATTATATCAACAAACACTGATCAATAATTTTCAAAAACTTAGTCATCATTGCTAGCAATTCTTCAACAATGAATTAAAATTTTGGCTTCCTATTATTCATCTTTTACTTTTTGGATGTAAAATTCATTTTGAGGAGAAAGTACCAAATAAGATACAGTATTTGGCACATGCACCAAAGCCAGATACCTCAGTGTGAACCTTGGAAGCTACTAGCTGAGCGATCGTGAACAAGTTAACTCATTGTACCCCGCTTTCCTCATCTGCAGAATGGGAACAATAATTATGATGTGGCACTGCCAGGAGGACTCGGTGAGCTAACCCATGTGAAGGCTCTGAGCAGTGCCAGGCACATTATGAGCAGTTTTTAGTAACTGAATAAAGTTTCTCCAGAATCATATTCTGCTTTGATTACAACATAGTTGCTCTTCAGATGGAATCAGAACATGTCCCGGTGGTTCAATCCAAGAAGGGGCTCAATTCTAGTTATCAAAGCATCAGAGTCTGTTTATGTGGTCACTAATAAATTATCAGCCTTATAAAAACTCATTTGGAAGAGTTTGTCCTGCTTTCTATCATGAAAACATCCTAAATTTTGGACAGACACCTTCCTGTTAACTTGGAACTGTCAGACTGTACCACAGGGAAAAACCCGAGACGCGTGTGGCTCCAGGCAGCCTGGCCACGCCGTCCCATCCCTTCGCACCTGGGACAGCGGAGCTGCTACCTATGACAGGACAGGACACCTGGTGTCTGACCCCCAGAGACGCCTTTTCCACCTGGACAGCCGGGCACAGTCCCAGGTAGCAGGCGAGCCTTATTCTGAGCCATGCTTCTAACAGGAAGCACGATGCCCGCTGCAGGTTGTCCTGAAACTGGTCCGTGTGGAACTGAGGACAGTGATTACAGACGCCGCATGCGCAGGTGGAGTCCCTGGCTGCCACGGTGCCTCCTGCCTTCCAGCTGCTGTCGCTCTGCACCCCCTTAGACACCATTGCTGCCCGCTCAAGGTCTCCACTCTCCAGTCTCCCTGCCGACTGTGCTTGGTCAACACCCCCTCTGGTCTTCTCACGGGGCCACCAAGCATTTCAGGACATACAGAAAGAAAAGTTCTTCTCTCCTAAAACGTGAGTCTTTCTGCGTAAAATGAGCAGAAGCTGGTTGATAGGCCATGGAGCCAACATCACTGCACCTAGGATGCACGTGGCATCCATCACGAGAGGTTCTAGAAACAGAGATATAAATACCAAAGAACAAACTCTCCCTCCCCTGTAGCCTTCGGGGAGAAAAAAAAATACATGCAGCCCTAACCGGTTTGGCTCAGCCTGCAGACTGAAGGGTCCCAGGTTCGATTCCGGTCAAGGGCATGTACGGTTGCAGGCGGCACATCCCCAGTGGGAGGTGTGCAGGAGGCAGCTGATCGATTTTTCTCTCCCATCGATGTTTCTAACTCTCTAACCTTCTCCCTTACTCTCTGTAAAAAAATCAATAAAATATATTTTAAAACATACATGCACACATACACACAGACACACGTGTAAATAGCACATCGTGAAAACATTTGCAACAAGATAGTTTGTCAGATAACCTATTTTCCTATTTTTCACTCACTACTGAATGTCAGACTGAGAAAAAATCTCCCTCCGTTTTTGATAATAGATCATTATTGTTTTATGAAGGAGAAAGGGCAGATTATTCAAATTATTTTCATATTACTAACTGATGTACAAGCAATTTCAGATTAACATTATAATTAAGGTCTTCCTTAATTATAGGTTCATATTATAAAGGAGATTTTCCACTTATATTTTTGGAAGAAAATTTAGGTCTTTTTTCTAAGATTATGTTACTTTTTCTTATATTACCTGAATTTATAAACTTGTTTTATATCCTCCAGTTTTTTGTCTACTCATTCTGATTTTAAATGACCTTCCACATATGCATACACTTATTTAATAACACTTACTTAATGTTACAGTTTATTCTGCTTGGTGGATGGCATTTGGGAAGTATATCCATCAGATAAAATATTCTCAATTTTTGTTCATAGTGATGTAGTTTGGATCCTGCCTGTTATCTACTCATTTCAAATTATCTTGAGATTTTGTGCATCAACAAGGAAATGATTCTATCAAAGAGAGAAGGGTTTGATATTTTTGTCATTGTTATTCGTCAAGACTACCTTCTTCTTTGGTAAAATAAAGCACCTCAATTTCTACAACTTGGTCCCTCCCTTCCCTTCACTCTCAGTCACTCTGCTTCTGAGTTCCTGTAAGGCCCTTCATATGATTCTCTCACAGCCACAGCTGTTGTCCACCAGGGAACACGGGGCATTCTAGGATGAATGCTCATTAATAAGTTGATAAAATGGCAATACTAAAAAAATAAACACCAAACCATAAATATCAAAGTTATTATCTTGTGATAGTTTAAGTGTAACTGTTAGCCTCAGAGAAGAGAAAAACAACTAAATGAATCCCTGTTAAAGGGCAGAAGTAGGATGGGCATCCAAGGAGAGAGGGAGGAGGGAAGAAGAAGGATTATTTCTGACTTCAAAGTCATATGCTGGGAGAGGGACACTGATATGGGCCCCTAGGTCTAAAGCCGTTCAGTTCCCTTAAGCCAGTTTGTCTAAATAACATCTCCTGCATTTCAAACTCTTCTGAATACCTTTATATTGATAAAAAATGCCTCACAAAATAAAAATTGCATTATACAATTAAATAAAAATCAAATGCCAATATCAAATGAAAATTTCCTAAAATGTTCAAAATAGAGAAATGGAAAAAGTCAAGTAGAACAAAATAAAAAAGTCTCTAATATTGTTAAAATGTTTCAAATTTAGTAAATAACAACAAAATGTGGTCATATGTCCTTTTAGAAAATTTATTTTAAGATTTTGTGAATTTTATAAACCATGAACAAAATGAAAGTCAACCTACAGAAGAGAAGAAAATATTTGCAAATCATTTGGGTTAACATCCAAAATATATATAAAAAAAACACCATACAAATCAAAAGCAAAATAAAACAATCTGATTAAAAATGGTCAGAGTAACTAAATAAACAGTTCCAAACAAGATATATAAATGAACAACAGGTACATGAAAAGGTGCTAACATCATAATCATCAGGGAAATGCAAATCAAAACCACAAGGAGATACCACCTCACACCGGGAATGATCTTGTAAAAAGATCATTGCCACAATGTGGAGGAAAGGGAATCCTTGTGCTCTGTTGGTGAGAATGTAAATTGGTGTAGCTATTAAAAACGAGAAGCACCATATAACCCAACCATCCACTCCTGGGTATTTATCCAGATGAAATGAAAACAAGATCTTATCCAGAGACTGCACCACATGTTCGTTGCAGCGTCATTCACAAGAGTGAAGATACAGAAACAGCCTAGGTGTCCATCAGCAGATGAGTGGAAAAGAAGGTGTGGTGAACACATTCGATGCAATATTATTCCACCGTGAAAAAGAAGAAAATCCTGCCATATGTGATACCATGGATTGAACTTGAGGGTATTACACCAAGTGAAACAAGTCAGACAAAGAAAGATAAATACTGTATCATCTCACTTTTAAGTGGAATCTAAGAAATGGAACTCACAGAAACAAAGACTTAAATGGTGGTTACCGGAGCTGGGGGATAGAAGGGATGTTGGTCAACGGGTATAAACTTCCAGTTATGAGTAAGCTCTGAGAAGCTAGTGTACAGCATAATGAAAATATATATATTTAAAGCCAAGCGATCAGAATGACCAGAACGACTGGAATGAACTGTAGCTATAACGCACACTCTGGCCAGCTAACCAGCCCAATGGGGGCAGGGCCAGCTGGCCAGCACCCACATCCTCTCCCCCAGGCTGGCCCTGGCCCCGATTGACCCCCCCCATCAGGGGCGGGGCTGGCTGACCTCCTGAAGCTCCCCCACACCCCCTTACCCAGCCAGGCCCCAACTGGCCCAAATCAGGGGTGGGGCCAACTGGCCAACCTCCCATGGCCCCTCTCCCTGGCCAGCTGGCCCCAATCAGCCCTGATTGAGGTGGGCTGGCTAGACCCCACCTGTACACGAATTTGTGCACAGGACCTCTAGTAGTTAATAATACTGTGAATTATATACATAAAAGTTGCTAAGAAAATAGATCTTAAATATTCTCAACCATGATAAAGAAATGGTAATTATGTGAGGTGATACAGGCGTAGTTAATGCTACTGTGGGAATCATTTTGCAATATTAGTATGAAATCAATGAGACAAACACCATAAACTTACACAATGATATATGTCAATAAAACTGGGAAAATAAATGAAAATAAATCTTACAAATCAATAATAAAGAGATTAATGTCTTAGAGGAATAAATGGGCACAAAAAGAGAAAATTTACAAACTAAAAAATAAAAGTTGTTGAAAATTGTTGAAAAATTGACAGGAAGGAAAAGACGATCCAATGAAAGAAATGTGCTCCCTTTTTCCAGATGAGAAACTGAAGCATCAGAGGTTAAATACCTTGCCCTCAGTCATCCACCTGGATCAGTTAGGGGAGAGATAGTTACATCTGCTCAATCTATCAATCAATCCCTCTTATCCTTACAGTGCAAGTCTTCAGTCCCCACGCTACAGTGGATGTGGCCGTCAGATGCCCAGGCCTAGGGGTCCAGGAGGAGAAACCTTGCAGAAAAGTGCATTTCTCTGGGAGATATGAGACAGAAGCATGTCGCTGTCACATAAAATGGGGAAACGAGGTGAGTTATATTTGATAGTGCTCTTAGTAGCAAAAATCCATTTTCCCCAGGGGGATCAAAACGCACATGGACAAATGCCAAAGCTAAGAACTGGCCAAGCAAAAAGGACTAATTAGCTGTGGCAGACACTTGAGAGGACATAAGCAATTTAACAGTGGAGTTTTTCCAAAAATCCCTAATGCACTGAAAATTAGGGGAGTTATCTAGCTTTCCTTTATGATATTGCTGTCTGTAATTTGTCCCATGGAGAGGTACAAAAATAAATAGGTAAAAGACTGCCAAAAAGTAAAAAAAAAAAAAAAGCAGGAAAGAAAGGCAACGTAATCAGAAATGCAGCAGGATATGCCAGTCACATGAGACTGGGAGCCAAGTGCCCATCGATGGCACAACGGTGCCCAGGAAAAGTCTCGGTCAACATCTGAAGCACAGAAGTAAAGGAAGTCTCTCCCCAGCAGGTCCCCGAAGCGACTAAAAGAGTTTGAGCTGTATTATGACGCTTTCAACATTCTGTTAGCAGTGGGGTTAGCGACCATGACAAGCCCACCTGGGAAGATGGCTCTCATCAACACAAGGGGGCGCTCAGGCTGTGATGCTGCTGGTCCCAGCGCAGCAGAGGGACTAGGGGAGACTCCTCTAAATACTGATGTTCTTACCACTTCTGCTGCGCACAAACATTGAGGGATTTTGTCAGTTCACGGTTGTGTTAGACTTATTCTTGAGCCTCATGCTCACTGAGCTGTCCGCTCACGCTCACACTCACACACACGTGGAGAGCAGTGCTCTCCGCATCCCTCACTGCTGGCCTCTGTCCCTTCTCCTTCGTAGGTGACAGCACCCCACGAAGCACTGGGCCCTGGACAGGCCTCTGCCTACAGGTCTCTATTCTCCACTCAAACCATATTCTCTGTGCACTGAACATGCAGTGGCCAGCACAGAGCAGCTCTGTGTTCATATTTGATAGACAGATGCTCAAATGTAAGAATAATTTAAAAAGTCAAAGAGGGAAGATTGTTTTCTAAACCACTATTACAACAATGATGAAACTAATTTCTAAGACTCAATGTCTGATGCCTAATGGCCCATCACTATTATAAGTGTAATTAATTCTTGTTAACTTTACCTCATCCCTAAACAGTAACAGGAGAGTCAGGAGACATGGTTGGTTGAGGAAAATTACACCACAGAGTGTGACATTTTCAGATGAAAACCCCCAAATACAAAAAGCGTAAATGAATTTAAAAATAGTAATTGTGGAATCCATTGCACAACTTTTGCCTCGAAAGTCCTGGTTGAGTGATCCTTTGCTGGTTATCCTGGGAGGGAATATTGGCTGCATTCCCTCTCAAAACTCTGCCTGAGGCTGAGCCAGTGAGAATCACACACGAAGTGCTTAGAACTACAGCACCGAGAACAGTGGCTTCCAAACAGTTTTGATTACAGTTTCAAGAAATACATTTTCCTTAAGGATTAATATAGACAGACATTATCCATATGTACAAATAGATAACTGAATCAAGTTTCATGTCCATGTGAGGTAATCTACTTTCCAAAATTCTTTAACCCCTACAAACACGCATGAATTATCCAACCTTCTTAGTAGACTCCTGAACAATAATTTCTCCTAAATTTATTTATTTTTAAATATATTTTTATTTATTTATGATAGGAAAAGAGAGGGAGAGAGAGCTAGAAACATCAATGATGAGAGATGATCATTGATCGGCTGCCCCTGCGCCCCCACTGCTGGGGATCAAGCCTGCAACCCGGGCATGTGCCCTGACCAGGAATCCAACAATGACCTCCTGGTTCATAGGTTGATGCTCAACCACTGATCCACACCAGTAGGGCTCTTCTAAATTTAAAAATTTAAGTTGTGTGATGAGTTGAGTAATAGTTGCTTTATTTTTAATGAGTAAGAAGGATAGATTGAAATAATAAGGGTAACGTGACAGTGTGAATAACATGTCTGAGTCCCCAACAAACACCCAGACAAGAGTGTGAGCTCTAATCTGAACAAACGTGAGATGCGTGAAGATACAAAGACAGAGTGCTTACCTGACGTCAGCAGGTCTGACCTACGCAAGCAGGCAGGCCCTCTAACCCTGGCCATTGGCACCACCATCTATTCCTGTTTGCTGGTTATCCCGGGAGGGAATATTGGCTGCATTCCCTCTCAAAACTCCCTAGAGCCAGTGATGGCGAACCTTTTGAGCTCGACGTGTCAGCATTTTGAAAAACCCTAACTTAACTCTGGTGCCATGTCACATATAGAAATTTTTTGATATATGGGGGCAGGGCCAGCTGGCCAGCACCCACATCCTCTCCCCCAGGCTGGCCCTGGCCCCGATTGACCCCCCCCATCAGGGGCGGGGCTGGCTGACCTCCTGAAGCTCCCCCACACCCCCTTACCCAGCCAGGCCCCAACTGGCCCAAATCAGGGGTGGGGCCAACTGGCCAACCTCCCATGGCCCCTCTCCCTGGCCAGCTGGCCCCAATCAGCCCTGATTGAGGTGGGCTGGCTAGACCCCACCTGTACACGAATTTGTGCACAGGACCTCTAGTAGTTAATAATACTGTGAATTATATACATAAAAGTTGCTAAGAAAATAGATCTTAAATATTCTCAACCATGATAAAGAAATGGTAATTATGTGAGGTGATACAGGCGTAGTTAATGCTACTGTGGGAATCATTTTGCAATATTAGTATGAAATCAATGAGACAAACACCATAAACTTACACAATGATATATGTCAATAAAACTGGGAAAATAAATGAAAATAAATCTTACAAATCAATAATAAAGAGATTAATGTCTTAGAGGAATAAATGGGCACAAAAAGAGAAAATTTACAAACTAAAAAATAAAAGTTGTTGAAAATTGTTGAAAAATTGACAGGAAGGAAAAGACGATCCAATGAAAGAAATGTGCTCCCTTTTTCCAGATGAGAAACTGAAGCATCAGAGGTTAAATACCTTGCCCTCAGTCATCCACCTGGATCAGTTAGGGGAGAGATAGTTACATCTGCTCAATCTATCAATCAATCCCTCTTATCCTTACAGTGCAAGTCTTCAGTCCCCACGCTACAGTGGATGTGGCCGTCAGATGCCCAGGCCTAGGGGTCCAGGAGGAGAAACCTTGCAGAAAAGTGCATTTCTCTGGGAGATATGAGACAGAAGCATGTCGCTGTCACATAAAATGGGGAAACGAGGTGAGTTATATTTGATAGTGCTCTTAGTAGCAAAAATCCATTTTCCCCAGGGGGATCAAAACGCACATGGACAAATGCCAAAGCTAAGAACTGGCCAAGCAAAAAGGACTAATTAGCTGTGGCAGACACTTGAGAGGACATAAGCAATTTAACAGTGGAGTTTTTCCAAAAATCCCTAATGCACTGAAAATTAGGGGAGTTATCTAGCTTTCCTTTATGATATTGCTGTCTGTAATTTGTCCCATGGAGAGGTACAAAAATAAATAGGTAAAAGACTGCCAAAAAGTAAAAAAAAAAAAAGCAGGAAAGAAAGGCAACGTAATCAGAAATGCAGCAGGATATGCCAGTCACATGAGACTGGGAGCCAAGTGCCCATCGATGGCACAACGGTGCCCAGGAAAAGTCTCGGTCAACATCTGAAGCACAGAAGTAAAGGAAGTCTCTCCCCAGCAGGTCCCCGAAGCGACTAAAAGAGTTTGAGCTGTATTATGACGCTTTCAACATTCTGTTAGCAGTGGGGTTAGCGACCATGACAAGCCCACCTGGGAAGATGGCTCTCATCAACACAAGGGGGCGCTCAGGCTGTGATGCTGCTGGTCCCAGCGCAGCAGAGGGACTAGGGGAGACTCCTCTAAATACTGATGTTCTTACCACTTCTGCTGCGCACAAACATTGAGGGATTTTGTCAGTTCACGGTTGTGTTAGACTTATTCTTGAGCCTCATGCTCACTGAGCTGTCCGCTCACGCTCACACTCACACACACGTGGAGAGCAGTGCTCTCCGCATCCCTCACTGCTGGCCTCTGTCCCTTCTCCTTCGTAGGTGACAGCACCCCACGAAGCACTGGGCCCTGGACAGGCCTCTGCCTACAGGTCTCTATTCTCCACTCAAACCATATTCTCTGTGCACTGAACATGCAGTGGCCAGCACAGAGCAGCTCTGTGTTCATATTTGATAGACAGATGCTCAAATGTAAGAATAATTTAAAAAGTCAAAGAGGGAAGATTGTTTTCTAAACCACTATTACAACAATGATGAAACTAATTTCTAAGACTCAATGTCTGATGCCTAATGGCCCATCACTATTATAAGTGTAATTAATTCTTGTTAACTTTACCTCATCCCTAAACAGTAACAGGAGAGTCAGGAGACATGGTTGGTTGAGGAAAATTACACCACAGAGTGTGACATTTTCAGATGAAAACCCCCAAATACAAAAAGCGTAAATGAATTTAAAAATAGTAATTGTGGAATCCATTGCACAACTTTTGCCTCGAAAGTCCTGGTTGAGTGATCCTTTGCTGGTTATCCTGGGAGGGAATATTGGCTGCATTCCCTCTCAAAACTCTGCCTGAGGCTGAGCCAGTGAGAATCACACACGAAGTGCTTAGAACTACAGCACCGAGAACAGTGGCTTCCAAACAGTTTTGATTACAGTTTCAAGAAATACATTTTTCTTAAGGCTCAATATAGACAAACATTATCCGTATGTACAAATAGATAACTGAATCAAGTTTCATGTCCATGTGAGGTAATCTACTTTCCAAAATTCTTTAACCCCTACAAACACGCATGAATTATCCAACCTTCTTAGTAGACTCCTGAACAATAATTTCTCCTAAATTTATTTATTTTTAAATATATTTTTATTTATTTATGATAGGAAAAGAGAGGGAGAGAGAGCTAGAAACATCAATGATGAGAGATGATCATTGATCGGCTGCCCCTGCGCCCCCACTGCTGGGGATCAAGCCTGCAACCCGGGCATGTGCCCTGACCAGGAATCCAACAATGACCTCCTGGTTCATAGGTTGATGCTCAACCACTGATCCACACCAGTAGGGCTCTTCTAAATTTAAAAATTTAAGTTGTGTGATGAGTTGAGTAATAGTTGCTTTATTTTTAATGAGTAAGAAGGATAGATTGAAATAATAAGGGTAACGTGACAGTGTGAATAACATGTCTGAGTCCCCAACAAACACCCAGACAAGAGTGTGAGCTCTAATCTGAACAAACGTGAGATGCGTGAAGATACAAAGACAGAGTGCTTACCTGACGTCAGCAGGTCTGACCTACGCAAGCAGGCAGGCCCTCTAACCCTGGCCATTGGCACCACCATCTATTCCTGTTTGCTGCTCCCTAGAGCAGTGATGGCGAACCTTTTGAGCTCGACGTGTCAGCATTTTGAAAAACCCTAACTTAACTCTGGTGCCGTGTCACATATAGAAATTTTTTGATATTTGCAACCATAGTAAAACAAAGACTTATATTTTTGATATTTATTTTATATATTTAAATGCCGTTTAACAAAGAAAAATCAACCAAAAAAATGAGTTCGCGTGTCACCTCTGACACGCATGTCATAGGTTCGCCATCACTGCCCTAGAGTGATCAGTGCCTCTGTTCCTGATAAACTCACTAAAAATTCCTTCTCATTTCTCCTTCTTCACTCGTTCTTCCAAAAGCCTATTGGAGCTGCCGGTGTCAGCCACCAGGGGATGATGAGGACTCGATGGAGAAAAAGAGAGACGTGGTTTCTGTCCTCATGGAGTAGTCATTCTAAAGAATCAAACTGATAGCAGCCACATAAGCAAGGACTCAGAGCCTGGACGGTGGTAAGCGCTGCGCAGGACACAGACCAAGTGCTGGGAGAGAGCAAAGGGGGCTGGAGGCAGCCGTCCAAGGTTGCAACCAAGAGAGACATCGTGATCAGGGGCAGTGAAGTCTGAGACATCAGGAAGAGAGGAAAGCAGTCATGCAAAGAGCTGAGGGCAGAACTTCCATGCAGAGAGAAGGCAGATCTGGGTAGAAATATGCCTCCTGGAGAGACTGAGAGATACTGTGGCCAAGGCATCGTTGGCTAGAAGGAAGAAGACAAGGCTGGGGAGATAAGAGGACCCAGGTCAGGAAGGGCCCTGGGAGCCCACGAGGAACCCAGATTTTGTCCTGTGTGTAATGACAAGCGGATGAAGCGCTCAGCCAGCTTGTGACACTGATTTAGCTTTGAAAGACCTCCTCCGAGTGCCACACAGAGAATGCATTAGAGAGTGCATGTCCACAGGAAGGGCCGGAAGAGACCATCCAGTCCATCCAGGTCAGAGTGATGTGACTTGGCCTCGTGGTGGCAGTGAAGGTGGGAAAAAGTGGGAAAACTTGGGACCTACTTTGTTAGAGAACTTAGGACTCGTTCCATCTAGACAGGAGGGACAGGCAAGGAGGAGAACTCAGGGAAACATCTAATCATCTGGCTGGAGCAGCCAGGTCAACAGTGATGCCATTAAGTGAGACAGGACGCCTGGGGATGGCAGGATGGTTTGTGGCTCCAGGGCCAGGTGAGAAATGCAGGTGCACAATCCAGGTGCTCCCTGCTCTCTGGCATCCTCTCTCTATAGCATCACTTAGCTCTCTCTTGCTTTTCTAATCACGGGTATTCCAAACTCTGACCGCTGTTCGCGCCCACACTACCCCGCCATCCTTGAATGGTTGGTACCAAAGAGTCAAGCGCTTTACCTGACCTTAACTTCATTCTGGGTGATCACTGCCCAGCTAGCTGAGAGAACTGGAGAGAAAAGAGCCTACAGCACCCTCCCAGCATAACCCATTGGCCAATAATAAATCCTAGGCATTCAAAGAGAGGCAGGGAGGGAGGGAGAGAGGAAGGGAGGAGAGAGAGAACTCCTCCACTCTACCTGTCCCCCATGTTCCCCCATCAAGTTTGCACACGTGTTTTCTCAGTGGAGACTGCTCCACGAGGGATGTGGCTGCAGTGAATCCTCCTCTGAAGCCGACTGGGCTGGGTTTCCAGGGATTCATTTGATCTGGTGCATGTGTCAAGGCCAGTCACACCACCCACAGGTCACAACCAGACCTTGGTCTTTTCGTAGCATTCCTCCCCGACCCCTTCGCCCTGCTCGTTCCATCAGAAGCTTGGTAGGTCCAGTGGCATATGAATGCACAATGGCCTCCTGTGTATCAGGACAGATTACTACTGGCCCAAATGATTTCGTCTTTCCTTTCTATGGGTATTACTGAGCCCATGAAATAACTTTATCCATATGTTTCCATGGGACAGGTGGACATGTGCTCTCCTTTCCTATCTCCCAAGGAGAGATAAAGGAAATTGTTTTGCCTCCACCACCCAAATTCAAGCATCGCTGTCTTAAGAAAATCCCCCAGGACTTTCTGATCATTAAGAGAGACCCATGCCCAGGGCTTCGGGCATCACTCTATTAACTTCTGTGACAGCCCTCAGTACCCTTTTCATACAAGGTCAAGGTTATGTGTGTGTTCCATATCCCTGACTGAAACACGGGCATTGTTAACTATGTGTTGTTACATAAATAACATTAATTAATGTATTAATAGAACACAGATTACACAGAGCATTGAAAGTGGCAGGTATTCAATGAATAACTTGAATTTTTATTGACTCATATAGTTACATTTCAACTTACACTTGATATAGATTTTGAATATGTTTTTTTTAAGTATTGTAAGCATAGCAGTTACTTACCTCTGCATCTATATTTTGCAATGTACTATTTCAGAAGCTAAATCATCTCAAATGTCAATCCAAAAACTCATTGAGTACTGATGTTAATGTACCCATTACACAGATGTTTACCCAGCACTCATTCTACTTGTCCAATATGACAGACACAGTATCCACTTACTCAAAATATTTACAATAGTCATAATGTGCCTAAGCCCAAAAATGAATAGCTAAAATAAATTATAATGATACAAAAATAAATACTTAAGGTCATGTATAGAACACAGCCATTGTTTGGTTTGAGTTGCACTCCAGTAACCTACATCCAAGAATATGAAACATGCCCTGGCTGGTGTGGCTTAGTAGATTGAGCATCATCCCGTGCACCAAAAGATCACTTGTTGGGTTCCCTGTCAGGGCACACACCTGGGTCATGGGTTTGATCCCTGCGTTGGGAGGCAACCTCTCACATCCATGTTTCTCTCTTCCTTCCTTCCTCTTTCTAAAATCAGTAAAAACATAAAAAGAAAAGAATGCATGAAAAATGAAGGGTTACAGTTTTCTCACTTTGGGTTAGATTTCTCTTTGTGTCCCGTATGACTGGGAAAAGCACATTTCTATCTAATAATAACAGGTAAGATGTACCCAGCATTGCTATGGAAAATTTTAATACCTTGTTTAGTAGAAGGTACTTGCTTGTATTACCTTCTTTAATTCTTTAAAAGGCCTCTTTGGGTACTATCTTTGTTCCTTTATGTGTTGCTGAAGCCCGGGTATAGAGAAGAAAACTTACCTTGCAGAGGATCTCACTGCTAGTTATCAATACAGCGAGTATCTAAATGGAAGGTTTCCTCCGAGCAGAAACTCACCGCCCTGCCACCGGCTCCTCCTCACCATGCCCCACCTGTTACCTGCTCTCCTGTGAGGAACTCCTGAGTAACAACTACTTGTCTCTCTAAGAACGTGAAAGCAATTTCTTACAGTTCTGCTTCTTTTTATGCATATTATGTATATATTCTACCTTCTAGTTCCCTTTAAGATTAATTTATTCTTTAAATGTTGTTTATGGTGGTCCCAAAATCTCCCAAGAGAATTAATTAATGAATAGCCTCTATTGCTTTGTGATATGCAAAGTATACATTTTTTCTCAGATTAATAGCTGAATCAAAACTAAGGTGGCTAATGAATCTCAAAGCCTTATTTACGCCAAGGCATGAGTAATTATTATTCTTTTACAGTCAACCTTTGGCAAGAGGAATGAATTTTCCCTCACCTGGGAGTGTTGGGATGGTGTTTCTAGAATTGGTTCAGAAGGAAACATTCAAAGGCCAAATGACATACATATATTGGAATATTTGTAAGTGATTCACAGTTTAGTGGGGTTTAAAATAATCTAGTTTAGATTAATAAAGTGAATTCATTTGAGAAAATTTGTATAAAGCAAAGGAAGTGGAAAAATTGAGTTATATTTCTACTGTGTTCCTAATCACTTATGTACAAGTTACATTTAATTTTTCCAGACTCTGGTTTACAGAAATTGGTCTTGTTTGGTTAAATTACAAGAAACTCACTGCAAAAGGAACTGAGATGAGTAGCTAGTTTTGTCACCTGGGAAATGGGTAGGGGCTATATGGAAATTGCTTCACGTGGCTATTATGTGTGCATAGGAAGTTTGCTCTTATGTAAAACTCGGGAATGCATCTAGAAATGGGTTACATTTTTTCTTATTTTTATTATCATTCACCACAATCTTCAAGTTAGTGTTAGAAGACAATGAGCTCTCTGCCCATCACTTCTGGGAGGAGTAACATTTCGCAATAGTTGGTGTTACAGAGAAGAACATCTGCTTTCCCGTTGTGGATCCATTGGGCACAAAAATATGTCATATTTCACCAGGCCCAGGAACACTGGCTTCTGATTCACAGTGAAATATGCATGCTATATCAAGCAAAATCGTTAGTAGTACTTACAAATGACAAGTCAAATGATCCAATATATAAATATGGGACAAACATGTCTTAGATAACTTACGATTGCATAATTGCTCACAGCAGTAGCATCATTAACCTCTTTTTAAACAACTTTTTAAAAATATGAGTAATGGATACATTATCTGTACTAATAAAAGGGTAATATGCTAATTAGACTGGATTCGGATTGACCAGATGTCTTCCAGATGTCCTTCTGGACAAAGCCGCAGCGACTGCGAGGGACGAGGAGGGCCAGCAGTCATGGCAGCCGGCAGTGGCAGCAGCAGCAGGCTGATGAGGGCAGCGCCTTCCCCTGATCAGCCAGGTCACTTCCCGCAGAGGGAGGCCAGACTGTGGCTTAGGCCTGCTCCCCACAGACTGTGAGAGGGGGCATGCTGGGCTGAGGGCCCCCCCATATTTTCATGCAGCAGGCCTCTAGTCTAATCATTAGCTACCTTGTTAGGAAGACTTGGGGGACCATATCAAAATCCTGCACTGAGAGTCTAAACTTTCCACAGTACCATCGTCAAACATTCATTTAAGTGACTAGGTTAGGAGTAGCAAGATATCTAAAAATCCAGTTATTGTTGTCATAGCCCAAAATAAAGGACCCCGTTTTCTTTAGTTTCACACCATCCAGTCATAGGAAGCAGCTCATGAGTCCTCCTTGCCTATCTCGCTCTCTTGCGATCATTACGTTTTTAGGAGAATGGGGTTAGCAGCCATCTTTTCTTCCTTGTTCTTTTTTCCTTACCTCATAAATCCTACTATCTGTGTTAGACACAGTTATAATTACTAATACTTACTCTAAAATCTCAGAATTGCTTTTATTTCATTGTTCATTTATGCAATGCTGCACTATGCATCCTTATCCATCTCCCTTGAAAATATATGCTTATATCCACACTTGATGAAAAATAAACAGAAGTGGCATTCATCTTTAAGTTATCCTTGTCATAAAATGTGAGTGAAAATTAACTATGGATCCTTACATTAAAAAACAAACAAATCAGAAAGCCTTAGCCAGTTTTGCTCAGTGGATAGAGCTTTGGCTTGCAGACCAAAGGCTCCCGGGTTTGATTCTGGTCAAGGTCACCTCGGTTGCAGTTGCAGGAGGCAACCAGTCAATGTGTTTCTCTTACATGGATGTTTCTCTCTCTCTTTCCCTCTCCCTTCCACTCTCCCTAAAAATCAATGGAAAAATATCCTCGGGTGAGGATTAACAAAACAACAAAAAGCCCCAGAAAATCCTACTCTCTCCTTTTCTTGCCTACCCTTCTTTATTTCTGTTCACTATAATAAACCCAGGCTTTAGTCTGTCATCACATTATCCAAGGGTCTGCCCTAAATTTCCCAGGTTCCAGGATAACATGTTTTCTGGAAAAAAAGTAGATTCTTTAGAAGAGAGATTCTCAATGACAAAGGATTCCATGTCCCTCTTAGTCTCCACAGACACTTAAGCACTACCACCATCTCTGCTCTCAACTTGGAAAGAGGCTTATATCAAGTGCCCTTGACCAGTCTATCCACTCACAAAAAGGCTGTGGCATGCCCATCCTTTCACAAATCATGAAATACAATGTTCCAGAATCTCTCTTCTAAAGAATCTACTTTTTTTCCAGAAAACATGTTAATACAATTGCTTAAAGATCTGGAGCAGGGATGAGAACTAATTTATAGAATCCCACTAGTTGTATCCCCAATTATTTTACAGTCTGAGAGTCAGAACTTCTCAAAGATAGGCATGTTTATGAAAGACCAGAGCAAGACAAATTATTTCCAACATGTTCTACTGCAAAACTGTTCCACGCATCTGCTTTTAAAGTGGATCTGAGAGTTTCTATTGGTTGTGGACTAAGATGTACAAGTCTGAAAAAATATGTATACATATGATTGAGACAGATGGTTTAAAAAACATAAGTTCTCAACTTTAATTCATAATCATTACCTTCTCAGTATATTGATGATAATGATCTAGCCTTAAGTGTTATATATACTCTAATTCTTTAATAATTTGCACAATTTGTCATCTTCTTTTGATACCTATATTATTTAAAATACCATGACATGTAACTTGAAGTAAATATAACCTATTTCCAATATATTTAATATTTAGTATATTTGAAACACTTTGAGATGTTTTCAAAATTGATTTTTAACTTGCATTTCCTAAGCAATTTTATTTTGGAAATTATAATAGTCTATTTTTTTTTCTGGTAGAAATTATCGACCTTAAATGGCAGAGTAGTTTCTAAAAACTAAACCCACACAGGAAATTAAAATGCAAAACATGCTTGTCCAGAATGCTCACCCACAGGGAGCAGGGCTCACTGAGTGGCTCGCAGTTCTGAACAAACTACCTGCTGAAGGTGCGACACACATCCACCACAGGGCCTTTGCCGAGCTCGGTGGCCAGGGGGCGCCGCTGAGCAGGCTCCGCTGAGACCTGGAACCACTACACCCCTTTGTGCTTTATTCCAGATGCTAATAACGCCCGGTGCTCCTTTCTCTCTCTCTCAGCTGGTCAGTTTTGCTCAGGACCAGGACACAGCAAGGAGAGCACTCTGCCGCCTGTGGTCTGAAGGGGGCACGGCCTGCGCAGATTAGCCACCAGGAGGATGGTATGAGTCTACCATAATGCTCAATCATTTGGTTCATACCTGCAAGTCCACTTTGCTAGCCCAGGCCACGTGTAGTTATTTAAACATAAGTAAATTAAAATGGGATTAATCACAAATTCAGGTCTTCGGTCCCAGGAGTCACATGAAGTGTTCAGTAGACACATGTGGCCACAGAAAGTTCTATTGGTTAGCACTGGTTTATGCTTAATATTTCCCCACAGCCACGGGCCTGTGCCCCTGCTAGCAGCAGGTGCACACAGCCCATGGGCACCGTGAGGGCACCAATAACTCAGGACTGTTTGATGCCCCCCACCCTCCTGCCCTGCAAGAGTCCTGGAAGGCTCCCTGGCGCGTGTCCCTGACCTCTGCCCCCTCAGCCCCTCTCCAGCTAAGTGACTCCTCTTCATGCCCCCTCCACCCAACTGTCCTCACCTTTCCTTGCAATCAATTCTCACATTTGTCCTATTACTCCATTTACTAGGAACTTTACAATTCTTTTCAACTCTGCTGAGATCTTAATGAAAATTATACTCTCCTTCATAGTCTCATTACACAGAATTACAAGGATAAAGCCTAGGTCCATTCCCCCATAAGCCCAGTAACCTTTAGTGCATAACTCAGCAAAATGTTAGCTTTTTAAGCAACGAGTATATGGAAACATCTGCAGAGAGTCCAGAAATGAACTAGCCAAGGATCAACTTGGGGCCCTGGTGTCCCTGCAAATGCCTTGGGTCCAGGCTAATCCCACCAGAACAGCGGGGAGCTGGGCACCATGAGCCGGGCACCTGGTGGGGAGGGCAGAGGGCCAGTCCCTGGCAGCATGGCCGACACGCTGCATTTACAGGAACTGTCACGGCCTTCCTATGTGTCTCCGAGGCTCTCAATTCCGATGTACACTTATTTTGCATTTATGTAGTCACATGGGAGAAAATTGACATTTTCTCATACAAGCAGCTGGAGATCATTTCTCCCAGGGTGCACAGTGAGGAGAATGGAGACCTAAGTTGTCATTTATACCTTTCGGTATCAGTGATTTATTTCTTTGTTGCCACATGCACATATTAATTACTGAAGTGGATACTTTAAAAATAATCTTTATTATGGAAAACAGTATAGAGTTTCCTCAAAAAACTAAAAATGGAACTCCCATTTGATCCAGTGAGCCCACTTCTAAGAATATATCCCAAGAAACTAGAAACACCAATCAGAAAGAATATATGCACCCCTATGTTCATAACAGCCCAATTTACAATAGGTAAGATCTAGAAACAGCCTAAGTGCTCATCAGCAGATGAGTGGATTAGAAAACTGTGGTACAAAAGAAAGAACTCTTACCATTTGCAACAGCATGGATGGATCTGGAGAGTATTTTGCTAAGCAAAACAAGCCAGAGAAAGAAAAGTATCACATGATCTCACTCATATGTGGAATCTAATGAACCAAATAAACTGATGAACAAAAATAGACCCCAAGACAGAGAAGCACAAACAAGCTGTTGAACCTCAGAGGGAAGGCTGGGGCAGGTGGGTGGGAAGAGGTGAACCAATGAACTTGTATGCAGGTATGCATAACCTGTGGACACAGACAATGGGGTGGTGAAGGCCTGGGGAGGGTGAGGGTGAGGGACTAGAGCGGCTGGAAGAGGTTAATGGAGTAAAAGGAGGACCTATGTAATACTTTGAACAATAAAGATTTAAAAAAATAATAATACAAGATAAATAAGTAAATAAAATGTTCTTTAAAGAGCCTTTGTGCTGTTCTCTTGTACTTTGGGGACAGGTGAGTTAATGTGGATAGAGTGACCCAGAAATGGCAGAATTGAAGTCAAGACCTTCAGAGGTTGGGAGCAGGGAATTGGTTGGCTTGTACATTAAGGATAAATTTGCCATTGCCTGTAAGACAGGAGAGACGGAGCTAAGTCAGCAGGAAGAAGAGATGGAGCCAGAGAGAAAAACAAAAATGAAACTGCAGAGAAGATAAAAGAAGAAATGTGGTCCAGGATTTTTTTTTATAAATAATTCAACTTTCAGCTTACCTGTACTTAATATGTTCATTCACTTAAATGAGTAGCATTTTTAATGTAATATCATTTACATTATTCAGAATCAATAAATAATGTGCAAATATTTTCTTTATAAACAGAAAGCATCTATGTCAGTGCTGATGGCCATTCAGATAAAATGATGTTTTTTCCTCAAATGGTCAGGGCAGTTTTAGCATTTTAATGTCCAAATGTCATTATGGACATGACATTTCTTCAAAGAGTTTTTCCAGTGACACTAATAACATTTTACTTTGAATCAAATTTTGGTTGTACTCTGAACTTTCTGAATCATGGATCAGAACAATCGCTGCCTTTTCAACTTCTGTGATGCGGGGTCACTGTTCCCCTGTCCCCCACCAATCGGTGTGGATGCCAAAATAAACATTTATGACTAATTTAATTATGCTAATGGACTAAAAATTAATTTAATTACTAATGGGAAAGAACATGACACAAGAAGACAAGCCAAAATGTTTATCAACTCAATCGTACAAACAACTGTGTGGCTTGGCTGTGATGCTGGTCGATGCCCCTCTTGTTTCCACTGCCTGGCAGACCCCTCACCAACTCTGATGGAATACAGCATGCTGAGAGGCACCAATTCAATCATAACACTTGTTTTGTCCTGGAATTAATATGCAATTCAAAAAAACGCCTCAAATAATTCTTGCCGTGTGTGTGTGTGTGTGTGTGTGTGTGTGTGTGTACGTGCACTCTTTCACTATATTTGAAAAATTTAATCCACTGCCTGGCAGACCCCTCACCAACTCTGATGGAATACAGCATGCTGAGAGGCACCAATTCAATCATAACACTTGTTTTGTCCTGGAATTAATATGCAATTCAAAAAAACGCCTCAAATAATTCTTGCCGTGTGTGTGTGTGTGTGTGTGTGTGTGTGTGTGTACATGCACTCTTTCACTATATTTGAAAAATTTAGCACAGGTAAAAAGCAAAATAAATTATTATTGCCTATTTTGGAAAGCTTCAGTTAAATAGTTTTGGTGGGATGTTTGTTAAGTGTGTGATTGCATTTGTGATCATAGTATTGCCTATACTTAGTTTGTATAAAAGTGATAAAGCACAAAGACACACTTCTCACTCTGTATAAATGCATCCAACTATTAGAAGGAAAATTTGACCATAAAAACATACCCACAGTTCTACTGCCTATTTCATGTATATGAAATGATACAAATTTCTCATATGCAACTTATCAATTTTCATTATTCAAAGTTGATATACATGCTGTGTGATTATCATGCCTTATCTTTTCCACCCAAGGGTAATAACTGTAACATGACTGAATTTAGCATATTCTGTAAATAATTTGCCTAAAGTATTGTGACATACTGGTAACAATGATGGATCACAGCCATAGCAAATTAAATTACTCAAAGCAAATAGAAGTAGTGTTAATAATTTCAAAATAAAAATAAGGAAACTAACAATAACACAATTTTTAAAATTAAAACTGTTGAACATATTTTTCATTGAATTTTCAATGATATCAGTGAAAAGTCCATATTTATATTTATAAGGAAATTAGTCTTAAGCTAACATGATATATTGAGGGCATTTATGACACATACATTGCTAATTATTTCATACATAACTCTTCATAGTGGCTGTGTGTGAATTTTGAACATTCTCATACAATCCTGAGGATAGAATCCAAATACAGATATGTAATTACTATACTTCTTAAAGAGTAATGAATGGGAAACATAAAATTCATGCCAGGGGTTTATCCTGAAGGTGACAAATATGAATTTATGAAAGTTGATTTTAATATGTATTTTGTGTCACTGTTTTTAAGTGATTACTTTTATAAAACACACACACACACAATCATAATTTCCTTTTAAAGAAAAATGTAACCTAGTTCTTCCAAATAAAATAAATTTAAGAAAAACAGGAATCCTTTAAATAAAATATGATGCATATTTTCAAAATAACAATCAATTTAAACATAAAATAACTTGTTATTACATGCAGAAATTTACTTTCAAAACAATAAGGCAGTTACCAATTATATCTCTACATACTAGAGGCCCAGTGCACAAAATTCATGCACTCAGGGGATGTGGGGGTGCGTCCCCTCAGCCCAGCCTGCACCCTCTTGCTCAGCCCAGCCTGCGCCCTCTCACAGTTCGGAACCCCTTGGGGCAGGCGGGCCATCAGTTGGACATTCTTAGCACTGCTGTGGAGGCATGAGAGGCTCCCAGCCGTAAGCCTGGCTTCTGGCGGCCATCAGTTGGACATCCTTAGCACTGCTGTGGAGGCGTGAGAGGCTCCCAGCCGTAAGCCTGGCTTCTGGCACAATGACCACCAGGGGGCAGCTCCTGTGTTCAGCATCTGCCCCCTGGTGGTCAGTGCGCATCATAGCGACCGGTCATTCTGCTGTTCGGTCAATTTGCATTCTAGCCTTTTATTGTATAGGATTCTGAGAACAAACCAGAAAATAAGGACAGGGAACAAAGGTAATTCCTGAGGTATGCTGTAAAAAGTAATTTCTAGAGGTTAAAAGAAATCTACTTTGTTTGGTAAACTGAAATAAATGGAGAACTCAATGTCATTACTTAGTTACTACTGCAATGTCACTTCTCTTATATACGAAATCTCTTGTGAACTTCATCATGATACAAATGGCCAAAAATTGTTTCAAAATATGAAAAGACGGTGGAAGAAAAGCCTGTTTGAGAGATGACAAATCTTTCCCAAGCACATGTCTGTACCTTCATAGGGCCTATTTCTGGAAACTAAAATGTCTTGTTTTGAAAGGGAACATGCCTGTGTGTGCAGTCTCACATCTCCCGCACCTCCTGCCACCTGCCCACCTGCAGCTCCGCACATCGCTATGGAAACCGGAAACCTTGTTCCCTGAAGTCTTGAACTACGTCATCACCACTGATGTGATGCAATCGCATTGCCTGCCTGGAGACCCAATGCGTGTTCCCATTCTCAGCTCAGAGCCATCGCTCCTGACTGTGTGCGGCCCTGTGATCAATTTCCCTAGAAGCAGATCTGGAAAATGACGCCTGCTTCCACAGCACGGAGGGGCTGGGAGGAGCACATCAACTCCTGCCCTGGAAAGGCTCGAGAGTCTGTACAACAGAGAGAACCGGAAGCCGGCAGTCCCATCAGGGCGGGAGAGGAGGCCAGGGCCGCATCTCTCCTGTAAACACACAATGTGCAAGAGGTTAAACTTACGTTTATTCGTCAGGAAACACCAATTCGTGGAAAATATCATTTGTATTCAAATTTACAAGCAGAGTGATTCACCTCCTCACTGGAAATCCTCGTGTAAATTAAATCTGCAGTTTCTACTTAGAACCACATTTATAGCTACAGCAGGTTTTCCGAGACGGACTCCACGGTGCTGAGAGCACAGAGCTCCGGGGGTGTGAGTTAGCTGATTGAGCCAATCATTTCCTAACACACACCTCTATCCAAAGAGCAGGCTTACACGCTAAATGCATACATTTTTTGTAAGTCCATGATAGCTCCAGAAAGCTGGTTTTGTTGTTTTTTAATAAAACATGGAATCTGGAAAGCAAGCGCCTGAGCTGCAGCCCTGCTTTGCCGCTGTGAGCTGGGCTTCCCTTCCCTGAAGCTCAGTTGCCTCACCGAGACGGCGTGCACTGTGTGTTTAGAAGACAGCTGGCAAAAGACAAGTCCTAAATACATTTTGATAATATTTTTATTTGATTATACTGTCCCCATAGTTGTTGTTTTTTCTTTTTTTGCTTGAGATGGTTCTTCAGCTCCAAGAATTCTAAATATACTTCCACAGGCTTCTGACTAGTGCTAACACTCACACACACGCTGTATCAAATCATCGCAGTCTTGGTGTCTGCCCACAAAGCCTGTTCCTGAATTTCATGGATTCACCACCGCCCGTCAGTACATAATTCTGGATCAAGGTGCAGGCAGTTACTGGATTAACCCCACAGCCATATCCAAACTCAGAAGAGAGAGTTTCTTATTGCTTAGAGTGGGGAAACGATGCCTGCTAATCATTGACATTGTAATCTAATCACCAGACGACGAAAACATCGCTGGAGGAAGTTGGCACTGGTCTAATTACATCACTATTCAGGAGCTTGATGGAGAAGACGGCCGTCCTACCGTCAGTTATGCGCTCAATAGACCATTTAGGCCCCGGTCCAAGCTGTGGCTGGGAAGCCAGTTGCTGTGAATTTCAAATCAAGGCGAGTTGTTAGAGAACTGACTCAGAGGCTCCGGGAACTCTCTGGGGGTCTTCAGGAGCCCAGGCGGTGAGGATGGACAGTGTGTTGTGGGAGCGAGAGGCCAGGCAGCCACTCAGACAGGCACAGGTGCAGATCTGCGCTGCCACCTGCTGAGTTACAGGCAGCAAGTCCACCATCTGTAAAATGGGGATAATAAGGGTCAACCTTTCAGGGAACCTGTGGACCCACTCAGTGACTACAGAAGGCCTGGTGCACAGCAGGTGCTGGGAATTGCGCGGATGCTCCTTGGTGACCGTGGACAGGGGAGACGCAGCGAGGCAAAAAGCAACTTCGGAGCAGTACACACAAGGGCAGGTTCCTCGCTACAGCTACATCAGTGACGTGGAGTGACATGTCCTCGTCCAGGGGCCGTGCCTGCCGCACCTCAGGGGCACGAGGCTGCCTGCTGTGATGGGCGGGACCTCGCCCGAATGACCAGGTGCGCGTGTCTCTCTTTCCAGCAGGATCAGTACAGTCTCCTTTTTAAAAGTATTACAGGTGTCCCCTTCTCCCCCCCAATTGCCCCCCTCCTTCCCAACACCCCTCCCTCCTTCCAGCCCAGGCCATGGGTTATGCATATAAGTTCTTTGGTTAATCTCTCCCCGACTTCCTTCTGAGATCTGTTAGTCCGTTCCATGCTTCCATGTCTCTGGATCTGTTTTGTTTGTCTGATTTGTTCATTCGATTCCACATATGAGTGAGATCATGTGATACTTGTCTTTCTCTGACTGGCTTGTTTCACTCAGCATAATACTCCTCTTAAGTGTGAAAATAAAATGTAATAAAAACGATCAGCAGACGATGAAGTGATGAAGTGATGAAGTACACTCTTAGCGGCCCATGAGCTTAAGGCTTGGATTCTGCCAAGGACCAAAACCAAGCCCAGTTTATGTGAGCGGTTCCCCTTTCCTGCCTGGTGGTGGGAAAGGCAGGTGAGCTACACTCATGTCTCCCTGGGCCTTGTGACTGCAGGAGTTTTGTTTACATCGCGGTAGCCTTCTTGTGGGTTTTGGAGGCTAATGACACCCAGTTCCTGTGGTTGAGCCACTGATGGAAAAGACAAGCAGCCACGTGGTCCCTGCACCAAGGAAGCCTTGCAGGGTGTCAGGACGCTGCTGAAAAAACCCATTCTGAGAAGTCTGCAAAGTGCTGAGTCACATGGGTGATGCGCCAAAATGCCACATCAAGACTTAAAGGCGTGCCGTAACCGGTTTGGCTCAGTGGATAGAGCGTCGGCCTGCGGACTGAAAGGTCCCAGGTTCGATTCCGGTCAAGGGCATGTACCTTGGTTGTGGGCACATCCCCAGTGGGGGGTGTGCAGGAGGCAGCTGATCGATGTTTCTCTCTCGTCGATGTTTCTAACTTTCTATCCCTCTCCCTTTCTCTCTGTAAAAAATCAATAAAATATATTTTTAAAAAAAGACTTAAAGGCTCCACTGTCAATGTGGAGATGCTGGGAAGATAATGTAAGTGATTGAAAATTTATATGTGCATACATTTGTCTTCTGAATTGTTTATATAACTATACATATATGTATATATACATATGTACACATCCATGTATGTATATATGCACATCATATATGTATATTTATGCTTAAGCTTGTATAATTCTGAGTATATAAAACTAGACTGAATACAAGGAAGTGAGGCTGATTTTTTAAATGGAAATATCTACCCTGAGAGGTGTGTTGTCAATCCCAAGTGGTTGGCCCCAGAGACACACTCATTCTACTGATGTGGACACCCCTCTTCTTTAGTAATGGCTTTGCCCTAGCTGGTGTGCTCAGTGGTTACAGCGTCCACCCAAGGACTGAAGGATCCAGGGTTCGATTCCAGGTCAAGGGCACATACCTTGGTTGCAGGTTCCCCAGCCCCAGTGAGGACAGGTGTGGGAAGTAACCAATCGATGTGTCTCTCATGTCAATGTCTCTCTCTCTCTCTCTTTCTGTCTCTCTCTCTCCCTCTCCCTCCCTTCTGCTCTCTCTAGAAATCAATGGAAGAAATATCCTCCTCTGGTGAGGATTAAAAATAATAATAATAATACCACCTGTGTGGGGGTTTGGCTATATGAGAAAATTAGCTGATTAATTCTGAGTAATAGCATATAAGTTGTCAACCAAAACCAAATAAGAAATACATAGAAGCATCATATTGTACAAACAAGGGTAGCTGCCGATCTTGAAACGGTCATTATATTGGAACCCACACTGGCATATACACGCAGACACACAGAGTTGGGGTGGCAAAGTGCTGGAGCACCACACCAAATGCTTGATCTACTCTGTAATGTTTTGAGCTACCTGATGGGATTACAGGATTGGTGTCCATCCCAATAGCAGCTTTAAAGGGCAAAGTGTAATATACAAAATTCCAAGGGCCACCTTAAACCCCCAGGGATCTGAGTCTTAGACTGTGGTCACAGTGTGGCCAGGGCACTGAGATGCCTGATAACCTCCCAGGTGACTCTACCTCAGATGGGGGGACACTGAGTGAAGAGAAAGACGCCGTCATTGGTTGAAAAAACTGCAGGGGGGGGGGTGTTGTCAAAGGAGTTACGGTCAGGTCCCCATTTTCCCGATGACAAAAGGCAGCTTCCGGAGGTTGGCACGCAAGCCAGGACTGGAGACCAGACCCGTCTGGTTGGAGGGACGTGCTTTGTCCACTCCCTGACAGAAAGCGGAGGCTGCGCAGATGGAGCCTGGGCCACGAGGGCCAATGGAAGGAGACTCCCCCCGTGCCCAGTTCTGTGCTGCTGTCAGCGGTAAGTGAGCTCTGAAATCTGCACGCTAATTGTGGAGCATCAGGGAATGTCAAAAGGATCCAGAGACTGGAAGCATGGGACAGAGTGGCGAATCTCAGAGGGAAGACGGGGGAGGGAGGGTGGGTGAGAGGTCATCAACCAAAGACCTTGCATGCACATATGCATGACCCACGGACACAGAC
>NW_005359555.1:31259-42257 GCF_000412655.1 Myotis brandtii | reverse complement strand
GGGGGCGGGCAGAGGGCAGGGGTGGGCTGGATGAGGTCAGTGGGGGAAAAATGAAATGGGACATATGTAATATTTTCAACAATAAAGATTAAAAAACAAACCAACAAAAGACACCTCCTGACAAAGAGTCTCCTAATAATATCTTGCATGCACAGTTTTTGGGGAAGGAGGTGATATCATTGCAATATTTCTAAAATTTCCATTTATTATTATTATGCATGTGTGCACAGGGCACAGCGAGAGTCTCCAATCTGAAATCGAAACAGAACACTGCATAAGTCTCAAAGGAGTGGAAGCTTCATGCAGCCAATACAATCTTGATCTAGATTTACTAGGAGCTAACAGGATTCTGTGGCTAAAATCTTCCATCCCCATAATAGGCTAACAAATTTAATATACTGATAAACTTTTTAAATGGTGAATTGCAACTTGTTCTTGATCAGCTTCCCCAGAACCATACAATGCGCATGGGTTTGCTCGCTTGGACCCCCTGACGTCGGGCACAGCTGCTAGAACATAAACGCTATCACTGCCCGCCCGGCCTTCCTCCCAGGTTCCTCCATATTCATCTCCACCAGCTCATGTCAACACCCCTTGGAGGTCCTTCCAAGCTCCTCCTCATCCCTGACCTTGCCCCAGAGTACCCACCGACACCCTGAAGGCCTCACATGAAACGCTCCATTCTTACTGTTCTCTAATTGAACGTCTACGCCATTAATTCAACCCTTAATCACGCGTGCCCACTGAATGGTATCTCCAGTGTCTCACGTATGTAGTCCTGATGAAATAATTACTTTTTCTAATATGAAAAGTGCCCTCTTAAAGTGAGTAGCTATTGAGCGACTGAGTCAAGAGCACACTCCCAGCTACTCCAAGGAGCTCACCTGATTTTAGGTACGTGAGCAAGGCAGGAGTCACATCCAGGCCACCCACACACTCATGCCACACGTTTCACCCTGTCCCACCCAGCACTGCAAACTCCTTAACAGCCGGCACTGTGACCCATTCACCATTCACAGAGTATTTCCCAAGGGGCTCAGCCTAGTCCACACCCTTTACAGCCTGAACTGTGTTCCCCCTGATTCACATGTTCAAGTCCTCATTCCAACAGTTCAGCATGTGCCTAGGTTTGGAGATGGGCCCGTGGATAGGTACTTAGGGTAAATGAGGTCATATGTGTTGGCCCTGATCCAAGGGGAGACGGTGACACCAAGGACGTGCACACAGAGGAAAGGCCACATGAGACCTCAGCAGGAAGCAGCCACCACGAGCCAAGGACAGAGATCTCTGCACATCCTACCGACACCTCGACCTTGGACTTCTTGCCTCCAAAACCATAAGAAAGGAAAAGTCTGCTGTCCCAGCAGCAGCATTGTGTTATGGCAGCCCTAACAGACATGCCCTGTGCATCATGGGATTGCCAAATTATTTAGAATGTATCATTTGCTATTTCTTCCTCCTCTCAGACCACACTATTTAAGACAGACAGACACACACACACACACACACACACACACACACACACACACACACAATGCCTTGAAGTCATAGGTTTTTCCTTTGTTCTTTTTATTGCCAACTTAGTGTTTTAGAAAAGCAATGCTATTTCTGGCATCCACCCTGCCCCCCAAAGATGTATTGAATTTAGGTTACTTGTCCAACACTTCGATGGACATCAAGGAATATTGAAGTGTCAACCCCCCAGGTCACAGCGGCGATGGCATCTCCTTTAATATCTTGCATATGTGCTGGAGGGGGTGTGCAGATATAAAAACTTTAGGTTATAAGTCCCCCCAATTTAAACGCAAACAGATCAGTGCTCACTTCCTGAAAAGGACAGGGCTTCAAGCAAAGGCTTCCAGCCCTGTGGTCTCCCTCATCCTGTTCATTTCTCCCGGAGACACTTAGGCTGGCAGGAGCCGTGGTGGCCACAGTCAGTCCCTGTCTACTGAGATTATCTGAGGACGCCCACCACCTGGAAGACATTCTGAAGTGTCAACGTGCATCCTGTCAGTCAGAGAATATGCCCAACATCAAAGAAAGGCTGCTGTGGACTGAACCTGTGCCCCCTCCCCCCGACACACACACACACACACACACACACACACACACACACACACAGAAAGCTCTCAGGACACACAGAGTGGTAAAGGCGCATTTTCAAGAAATACTTATTGGATAAATTTTAACACTGCTGAGCCAACCGACCGGATTTTGGGATCACATTTTAGCAAAAAATGAACTTCATTGGATGTCAGTTTAAATTCTTAATAAAAAGTGAAAGCTAAAACTGCGACAATCAGAGGGCATTTTAGAAATATATCTTGGCTAATTTCTAGTAAGGAATGAGATGCCAAAAAGAATTTAAAACATGACACATGCTGAGACTTCTGAACCCTCTGCCACCAGCACACGTGTCGACCCAGTTCTCGAAACCAGGCTAGTTCTGCTGTCCAGGTAAAATACAAACTGGGTTTCCAAGGCTGAGTACAAAAAAATGTAGAATATTTAAAGACTAATTTAAATCGACTACATGTTGAAATGATCATTTATGATACTGGGTTACATGAAACATTATGAAAATGAATGTCACCTGCTTCATTTTACTTATTAAATGTCTTCTACAGGATTTAAAGTTGCATACAGTGGCCTGCCCTGTCCCTCTCTTGTCTCCACGCTGTATATGCTCATATGCTCAGACCAGTCACCTGTCTGGTCACTGCCCATAGTCACTAGCAGGGTCCTAGTCAACAGATCACCTGCCACAGCATCGCAGTGCTTGTGTCCAAGTCACCCTTACTTTATTAATAGTGGGCCAGAGCCATTCACATAGTGGTAATGATAGTATATTGCTATGATGGTGCTATTTTATTATTGGTTATCGTTACTCTCTCACTGTGCCTAACTTATAAATTAAAATGTGTCATAGGTATGTATGTATAGGAAAGAGCATGGTATTTAGGTACTGTCCACGGTTTCAGGTATTCCCTGGGGGTCTTAGAACATATGGCTCAGGGATAAGGGGGGACTAGTGTACATTGTTGTCCACATAAAAAATCTAAAAACGTAGAGACCTTGAACTCATGCTCTATGTTTTTACAGTCTTTAAGAGTTTCTAATACAATATTTTTATTTGTAATTTTGAGTAATCTCAATATATTCTGAAACAAAATTTATTCTCTCAAACCATGGACTCGATATTACGCCATAAAATGAATGTGACACAAAGTCACATACTCCTATTACTCATTCCTCTTTACTGACAACCTCTTTTTTCTGAAAAAACCTGTCATTCCTGTTCATCTCCGATTTCTTGTGGAAGCCACCTCTACATCTTGTTGTCTGTCCTCTTCCTTGGCCCTTTCGCTTTTCCTGCCACACACAGCCCCCATCTGCTCTCATGTATTCTGGACTTTGGACACAATGTTAGGAGAATACTGTCAAGTCTCCCAACCCCGGGACCTTTGCACGTCACTGGAGAGGAGAGGCATTGCAGTCACGAGTTTTCAAGTGCCTCATGCTCTACGTAACCACAAGCGATCCCCTCTCCTTCCTTAGCTGGCAAAGCTCCATGCACCGCCATTTCTCACATGCACCTTTCCTCCCCCAAGTAGACTCAGTTCCCGAGAGAGGTCCAGTGTCTTGTCTCCTTTCCCATCTTTTTAAATCTCCTAAAACGCAGATTCCCAACATATGGGTGAATAAGGAAATTCTCAAAAGTTTACAAGTATGCCCAGCGCAAAAAGACCGGAGAATCTGAGGACAGGAACGGGCCCTCTGGCAGCAGGAAGGGAAGCACTGTGTCTCCTTAGACCTGCCCTGTGATGAGCAAGGCTGAGCATCTCTGCTCCTCCATCTCTAACCAAGGCGCGGGGGTGTCATTCGGGGCGCGGTGACGCAGGCTGGGGTCCAGTCTCCGCTCAGCCATCCCACAGCACAACACAGTTGGCATGCCCCTGTCTCGTCCTTCATTTCCTCCCAGATATTGGTACCTGGTAGAACAATAGATGCTTCCGGGGTGTTACAAAGATGGGGCCCAATATGACCAGCGTTTGCTTAGCAGTCAGCCGTGGCCAGACGGGTGCTCTGCCAGTGGGAAAGGGCGGGGCCAGCCCTAGCAGAACCAGCAGCAACAGCAGCTGCTGCACACCTGCCCGGAGCTTCCTTAGGGCAGTTGGTTCTAAACTCCAGGAATGTCATTGAAACTTCCAGTCCATGTTTTTAACTTTTCCTTTCTACCTTCCCCCTCTCATCCTATGACAGGTTTTTAAAACCCTTTCTCTAAACTGCCCTTTAACTCTCAGCTTCCCTCACAACACGGACTTCTCAGCGCTTCAGCAGCTGCCAGGAGCCTTCCTAAAGTCTAGAATTTGTTCTTCATTAGACTCTGCTCCACTTTCAAAATCCGGAAACAGAATATTCTCCCCTGACCCAAACCACCCCTTCCTGCACCTCCCTCCTGAACTTCAGGCTCTGTGGTCTTCCCAGCCCTCGCCCCCGCCCTGGCTTTTCTACAAATACTCCCTCCAGCCTGACATCTGCAGCCTGGCTAATGTCCTAATAAGTAAACATCCTTGTTTGCTGTCCCCTCAGATCACAGACTGCTGAGCCCTGCTCCCGTGCTGCTCCCGATGGTGCTGACTAATGTGACCACAAAGGTTTGTTAATGTTGTCAACTTCCTCCTTATGGGAATCTTCCTATAGAATCTTCTACATCCCCCAAGGCCCTGGCCCCAAACCTTTTCACCTCAACCTCTGAGCTCTCCCTTATCTGAGAGAGCCAAGGGCAGGGCGAGGGCCTGAGGCGGCTCCTGATGGGAGGTGTTTCCACCCAACCTGCTTGCTTCTCCAGCACAGGGCTGAGCAGAGGACATATTTACTTAATGAATGAACCGATTCCTTTTCCTTCCTCTCTGAAAGGTGCCCACCACTTCGCAACTACCCATCATGCCAACCTTCTCAGAACATTCTGGAACTCGCTCTTGAAAATTAATTCAGTGGCTAGCCTCCTGATTCTCTTTTTCTGTCTTTAACTGGCTTCTTCTACCTCCACTCAGAAAAATGCTGTTTTCCAAAATTTTGCCTTCAGGTGAGCTCCTCCCTCCTAAGTGCAATGCAGATGATTCTGTACTGCCTTCCAGCGTCTGCGTGTGGTCAGCTCTGGACCTGGATGTCAATGGTACATCAGTGGTTTTAGCCAGGAGGCAATGTCGGAATTCAAATGAGTGACATGTCAAAACTGGCCCCTTCTCCCACCCCAACCAAAAGGCTCTCCTCCGGATATTCTTGTTTTCTCGATATTCTTTGTTTTATGCCACTGATTTCAGGAGATTCCGATTCCAAATCTCAGCGCTCCACATCCGCTGATTTGTGGACTTGCAGACTCACTGTCATCTCCCAACCCTCACGCACCCCGCCTCCACTGTGGTTTACGCTGCCCAATCTTTATTGAAAAATAGTCCCTTTCTCAAGTTCCCGGGAAACAATTCAATAATGAAATATGTTTCCACGCATCTCAAGTGGCCATTGGAAACAGCTTGCTAAAATAATATCGTGTAGTTATGTGTGTTTCGTTTGATTAAGGAACAGATAAAGTGAGCTGGGAAAACAGCACAGCCAAGCACGTGCCCTGGAGAAGTCTGAGGTGGAGGTGAGGCCAGTGAGATGTGGGGAGACAGAAACACCTCTATTTATAGAGCGGCCGCGATAGGAGGAATTGGCTGTTCGCTTTCCTTGTGCGAAAGACTAATTTTCCACATCAACAGCAAACACTTCCAGAGTGGAGATTACATTCTGTGCGTGCGTGGCGAGTAAATATTTGCGGAGTGCTTCCCGGGCCTCTGCACAGCCTCTGCGGGCAGGGACCCATCTGTCTCCCCGGCCACGGCACACCCACGGCCCCTGCAAACATCCCTGTGCAGGCCCCTCCCGGGAAGATGTGAAAACCTGCCAAAATCCAGTCATTTTAAATAATGGATGAAGAGTAAATGAAGAGCAGTTGTTTTATTTTAAGAGAAACAAAACAAACACGAGGTCAGTTCAGACAGCCCTGTGACTCGTCCCTCGACCTCCTGTGCGGCTGTGAGTACATGACATCTCTCTCCCCGTCTCGGTCTCCTCGGAAATATAAATAGTGATGATGGCACCAACTCACAGGAAGTGTAAACGGAAGTGCGTCCACGTGGCACAGCAGGCGACCTTGGTCCTTTGCTTTCCTCTCCCCAGACTTCATAGGATATAGCCTTTCCCTCCCCCCGCCTGCTCACACCCTCCAAATGGCCGGGATCTGTTGCTCCTGTGATCATCAAGCAGGTGGCTACCAGTGTGTACAAATGTTTTCCCCAAACACATGGATTGTGTATGAATGCAATTAATGTCCACTGTTCAAGTTTAGACCAAATATTCCACTGTGTAATTCTAAGAGGATGTTAATTAATGAGTTAAGTGCAATTTTATGAAGTGGAATTTTAAAATTATATTTTTATTGATTTCAGAGAGAAAGGGAGAGGGAGAGATAGAAACATCAATGATGAGAGTGAATCCTTGACCTGTTGCCTCCTGCACGCCCCCTACTGGGGATCGAGCTCACACTCCAGGCATGTGCCCTGACCAGTAGGGAACCACCACCTCCTGGTTCAGAGGTGGACACTCAACCACCGAGCCATGCAGGCCGGGCATGAAATGGATTTATGCAAATAAATCTTTAGTGTTTCTTTAGAACGCGGGTGCTTAGTGACGCCCAAGGCACCTGTCAGGGAACAGGACAGGGTCCCGTGCTCCTAATGTACTTTTGCCTCCTGTTACACTTACACATGTCCAAGGAGTCCGTCTGGAAGCCTTGGCCCCACTGCGGTCTCCAAGGGCAGACAGGCTAGAGGACGTTTATCCTAACCAGCAACTCCGGTTCCCCCTCTGCCCTCTCTGCGGCCAGGAGAGCTTAGAAAACACTGCATCAACACCTCTACCCTTTCCAGGATTCAGACCCGAAAAAAGAGCGAGAGAATGTAAAAACAGAGAAACAAAAGCTTTAAATTTAGGGCAGCATTGGAAAAACACAAAATCTGTTTTCCATATGTACATTTGCTATTTAACAGAAGTCTAATAAAACAAATGAGCAACAACAAAAAATAAACTCCCCGACATGTTCTTCAAAATAAAAAGCTATGCGAATAAGCAACACTACTAAAATTGGCAATAGTTGGGTTAGATATATGTATTCTGCAGGAAAATTTAATAATAAAAAGGAGAATGGTGAATAATACAATATTTACATCATACTCAACTTGCTAAATGTGTAGCTAGTTTTGTTCCATTCAGAAATTAGCTATTACTTAAATTTTATATAACAGTTACTGTTCTCAAAATCATGGTGTAGGGGAAGTAATGTCCTCCTTTGTCATTAATGTGAATGGTAATGTTGCCATTGTCAATTACTGAAGAGAAATGTATTACATTTTTTTTAAATCACACTGAATTATAAAAAATGGGATTTTAAAAAGATTTGTGTAAGTCAGTGTAAGTAGCAAATGATAATAATAAACAATAAGGAAAAAGTAATAATAATATTAGGATCAGTGTTTTTTTTTAAATTAGTTTTTTATTACTTTCCAGAGCCTGCCAAAGTAGTTTAAAAATAAAATCCATTAATAACTCAGTTTTTTATGCACAAAATATGATTTACTCAATGGCAATGTGATAAAAGTGAAGATATAAGTGTGGTTTTGTTTTGTTTTTAAGTCACAGCTAATCACTATTTTAAAATAAAAGTGTTTAAAAGTCAGAGAGGAGAATAAATTAAATTGTAATTGAAATATTTTCTTCAATTTTCTGTTGATCATGCAAACAATCCTAAATATCCAGGTCTCTTCTGCTCCCCACGTCGAGTTTGTTTGTTTGGATGCACAAGTATAATTAGTTGCTTACGCTGCCAGTAAGCAGTGAGCAAGGAGACCGCACTGCCCCTAGCAGAAGGCTCTCCGACTGTAACAGACGCGGGGCTTTTCCCCTCACTTCAGCTAGCTGCCTCAAAAAATGGCTATTTTACTTAAGAAAAGTTACCCTCATAGTGTATAATTTTTTCAACTAGGACAATATATATATTTTTTGGTATATCAAATGTATGTGTATTATCTTTCAATTCCATTCTTTTTATATTTTAAAGGTACCATTTGTTTACATAAATTAGAATTCTTTTAACCACTCACCTTTCATAAAAATTAGAGAAAATAAACCAACCATCTTTTCAAAAGATGCAGTGTATCATTTATAAACATGAGTGCCTTTATAAATGTGTGTTTCAAACTTTCCCCCCTTATATAGAAAAGCAGTTGAGCTTCATGCCTACCAAGATAAAAATCAGTGTGCAGCTTGCTTGCTTATAGCCATGTAAGGATACATATAAGAAATAACTAAATGTTTACTATTAATGATGAACATTTCTTCATTTAAAAATCATTGGACAGACCAGGCATTCTAGACAGGACTCCGACGAGGGTCTCCTTTCTCTGCAATGTTAAGACTGGGGCAGATACTGTGAAATTAATTCAGTAATCCAGGATTTTTTTTAAGTGCAAATTTTGGCATGCCATAAGAGTTCCTGGAACATTTTTATACTTCCAGGACATTTAACAAGTTGCTTTAAGTTTCTGATTATTTCTTTATCAAAATTCAGGTGATACAATTCTTGAGGTCAGTTAATGGTCCAACAGCCAATTTAATTTACATTTCCTTTCCCTCGCCTCCCACCTTCACCTCCCACGCCCTCTCTCCCCGCAAAATATATTTTCTCTCTTTCTGTGAGCAGCTGGGAATTATCCGCAGGATTAAGTTGTCCAGAATCACTGGGTGGGTTGCTTGCTGAATGAAAGAACAGGGTTGTTTCCCATGACAAGCCAGTAGGCGGTGCTAACTACAGGGGGCTGCACTCAGAGATTTTAAACCAAAGAACTCACAGAATAGGTGGCCAGTATCAACAGCTGTAGAACGACCAATATGATCCACGGAGGAGGAAATCTCAAAAATCTGAATGTGACAGAGAGCAGTGTAACATAAGCATATCGTATAATGCATAATGAGTGTCCAGTGGAAACCTAAGATGGCCACAGGTTCTCGGTATGATTTTTACTTACAGATGTCAAAGCACAGGCACTCATGCGTTCCCACGGTAAAGTCCTATGAACATCTCCCTCCCCCGATGGTTTTCATCTCATTGGGGTGCATCATACAGTACATCTCAGCTCTGCCCCAGCTGTGAGACACCACCACCCCCCCCCCCCCCCCCCCCCCACACACACACACACAGGGCAGCACCGGCCTCAGTGAAGGTTCTGGTTTGACTACCCAAGTTGTTTCCTCCCCACTCGGTCTCTCTGTTCAAAGAACTAAAGGATCTACAGGGCATGCAACCTGTGAAAAAATACTGTACACATGCATTATCTCGCATTTTTAAATGAATGAGCATCTCTACTTACACACATGCTTATGAGAAAAATGTTTTAGAAAACCAGAAAGTTGCAAGTGGCTTTTAAAATGCTTTCGTGAGTTGTTTAAACCAGATGAAAGACTACATTTTCATCATGTGCTCAGGCACAGCACATATGCACAGAAATCACCACTGGAAGCTTGCTTCACCTAGGATCCGAGTCACGACTCAGTTCTCCACTCTTCAGTATCGAGTGTGGCCGTCCACAGTCGGGACATGAACTGTCTCCCTGCTACCAATGCAACAGGGCTTTCCTAAGAGACAGCTGCGTGGAGCATAAACACAGCTCGCATCCTGACTTCTACAGACCTCTGATGAGGCAGTGCATGGTGAATAAAGAAATATACAGCACTCTGGATATTTCAATAAACTTCAATCTTCTCCAGAGAAACGGTAATTTGCACTCTTAACTCTATTAGCACCAGGAGTAAAGAAATACAGGCATAAAACCTTTCATTCCACAAACTCAGGTTAAAAACTTAGAGAAATATTGGCCTGAAAAGGCCATCATGTGTCATTAACCCCTTTGTTATGGGCCCTTCCATGTGTTGGAATTAGTTTTTAAGTCTATAGATAACATAGAAGAAAACTAAGTCTGAGAGATAAAACATTATTTCATTTGCTTTCTTTTCATTTTAAAAGAATACAAATTACATGCACATGATAAATTTAAGCTGAGCTTTTCTTGTTAGAAAAAGAAAATAAAGGCTGCAAAAGCAAGTCATTTAAATACCAGCCACCCTCCAGATTTTAAGATTTAAAGTACATAGGGCAGAGTTATTTGGAAAGCAAGCTTTCCAGCAGATTCTGTCACTCAGTTTAGTACCGAAAAGGCTTTTTATTACCAACCGGTTCATCTCCCAAAAGTCTTACACTGGAAACGAATAACAGAACAGTCATAAACTACCACAAACTCCACAGAATACACTCAACACTGCGCATTGCTACCAACACAAGCAACACCATCACCAGCCTGTCTTGCCCGGTTCTCAAGGGAAAGCCTTTGGCACCACTGTCAGGTGGCTATAAGGAGTCAACAATGTTTCTTTACACCTCAAGTAATGGGGAATTTTGTACCTTAGGGGAGTGGTCTCATTAATACGATCTGTTCCATCCTCAACATGATGCCTGATTGCGCATCATGGAAAGTAACTGTATCCCCATTCCCTGGAAGACTCCAGCAAGTCCTTAGCACCCAAGCGCACACCAGAGAAAGGAAACACCACCGCTCTGAGACAGCAATACCCTTCGGAACCGAACCTGCAACCAGGCTGGGAAAGACCTCCTGCCTTGTTTACTCCTGGCAAAGAGGAGGAGCCGGAGTTGAGCGCGCGCCTGGGCTGGTGCCTGGTGCCATCCTCTGGGATCTGGAAAGGTCCCCAGCGCCTGGCCCTGTGGCCAGCTGCCAGCCCCTTGGGAGGATGCTGCCTGGATGCTCCCTCCCCACTTCCCGGTACTTCCAGGGGTCGCCCACCGGCCTGCACAGCGCCCAGGGCCCTCGCCCTGCGAGAACTTAC
>NW_005359555.1:29960-31012 GCF_000412655.1 Myotis brandtii | reverse complement strand
ACACACACACACACACACACACACACACACGTCCTCGCCAGGACCAGCGCTGCCATTGCAAACCCGGGAAACGCCTCCAAAGGGACCAAGTACCTGCTCGCTGCGAGCTGTTCAGCCGTTCACTTCATCCTCCGTTGACCAGGAAACCAAACCGCACTTCATTTTTTTTTTTTTCCAGAAAAACCTTCCACTGCCATCATTTGAAAATTGATATAAGGGGAGCGGCGGGGCAGGAAGAAGGGATAATATAGATATAGATATCAGGATATCTATCATAAAATTATCTCGGGTTTTAAAAAAGTCAAATGTGCAAAAGTCATGGTTAATTTAAAGGAGGAAAAAAAAGTATTTTGCTTAAAAATAATCCCAGTAACCAGCTGCAAGAAAAGTTTCACGTTATCAATGGCTATCAAAAACGGGGGGAAAACGAATTTGTTCTCACCGGCTCCAAAAAGGGCACCAAGAAAATGGAAAAGGCACGCCTCTGCTCAGTGGTTTGTACCCGTATTGCAAAACCACAAACTTGTAAACACTGCGTAAAATCCCACCTATCCAAAAATCTTATCAGAAAAAGAGTAGGCGAAAAAAAAAAAGAGGTAGAAACATGCTTTTAAAATATTTTTACAAAGGAAAAAACAGGCACCACACTTCACATCGCTTTTTCCATAAAACCAGTTGCACATCTCGCCGGAGTCGCTCCGCAGCACGGTCGCCGCGGACTCGGGACCTCGCCTCGTCCACGGCCCCATCGCCTGCTAGAAAAACTTGGTTCAGGAAAAGGCTCGAAACCATCTCCTCCAGCGTTCCCAGATACAAACAATAAGCAAAGAACTGGAAAAAAGAAGAAAAAAACAAAAAAACAAAAAAAAGGACAAAAAAAAGAATAGGACAAGAATGCCACTGAGAAGGTACTCACCGAGCGGGAGTAAAATGTTGGAATAAAAATGAGATTTGATATAAAATACAGTATGGCGGTGGGAGCGGAATGAAGCGCGTTTTTCTCTGGATCTCGACCTCGGATACTGACACGTGACAGGAGCCAGGCTGCCTCG
>NW_005359555.1:20702-29731 GCF_000412655.1 Myotis brandtii | reverse complement strand
GGGCCGCTGCCCCTGCCTCTGGGTGCCACCCGCTCCGTCTCCAGGTAGTGACCGGCGGAGCGCGCCCGGCCAGCCGGCTCTCCCGAAGTTTCTGTCCACCTCCCCCTGCTCCCCAGGTCCCTGCCTCCCAGGCCGCCCCGGCCGCTCCCTCCCCTAGATCTGCGCTTCCCCCTCGCGCTGCTCCGGGAACCCGGCTCCGGCGACACTGGAGGCGTTGCCTCGGGCACAGCCACCCTCCATCTGGGTCGCCATCAACACATCCGCGTGCAGGGCACCGCGTTGCGCGCCACAGAGGGGAACGTGTGCAGGGGGAGAGATGCAGCAGCCTCTCCTGCAGGGCCCTGTCCCGCGTCCCTCTCCGCGGGCTCCATCGCCAGGGGTGGGGCGTGAATGCATCCCTGCCTGGACCAGGCATTGTTCGGTCTGCGCGCACGCGCCGGCCTCCAGGCTCTTCTGGAAGGCTCCATGGCTGGGGCTCCTGCCTGGCTCCTGCCTGACTCCTGCTCAAGTTGTGGGCTGGGGCAGGAAGTCAAGGGCCAGGGGCCAGGGGACGAGTGGGTCCTTTGTGCGAATCCACGGACGGGAAGGGGAGCGAGCAGCTGGCGGTCGCGAGGGGGAGAAGCGCGCCAGGAGTGGGCGCAGCCAGGTGGGAGGTGAGGGCTTCTCCACCTGGCGTCTGGCTGAGGCTGCCTGTCGCCTGAACACAGATTCCATCAGCCAATCTCCGGAAGCCGTGGATGCTTCCACTGCCTGTTCAAGAACCCTCTTTCTGGCGCCTGAGCGCATCCATTTCTCTTCATTTCTGTGCAATACCCACAGCAGGACCGTCTCTCCCTCTCCGTCTCTCCGTCTCCCCGTGCTGCCTTGAGTCGGGGGTGTGTGCGATTAATCGGCATCGCCGTGTTTGAGAACTAGACATTGCACAGCTCCACGGTCCCCAGATTGCTGTCCACGTTCCCAAGGTTGACATTTAAGACGAAATGTCTCCCAGAGGTGACCTATCCTGGACAATTGTGAAAATTAAGTATGCAGCCGCTATAGAGAGCTGCAACAGCAAATAGGTTTCTCAAACATTCTGGTCAGAATCCATTGACCCAACACAGTATTAATCCACAATTTACACAAAAGAGATTTAAAATAAGCATTAAAATATCATTAAATATTTATTTTGGTGGGTTGCCAGCCCTACAACAACTTACTATTCATACAGTGTGAGCGTTCCTGATGAGAAATGCCCTCTGAAAGTGATTCGGTGCCTTCTGAAGCCTCATTGAATTCTATCCTGAAACCACTGGATTTTAAGCTGCATAATACAGTTCAAATGTGCCTTTCACTCTAAAACACGTTGAGCTTTTTTATTTTTATTTTTTTAATAAGATCTCTTCACTTGTCTTTTTCTTCTCTGGGTCATGAGTTAATTTTTTTATCATGAAACCTTTGTTAAATTTTCCAAATTTTTCTTTTCATGTAAAAAACATCGGATTCCAATCATTGTAAGGAGAAAATAAGATGTTAATGTATATTTTTCTCATCACTTACCTCACCACAGTATTCAAATGTGAGCCACTTCACTTTAGAAATGAGTTGTGCACCTCTGAGTTAGGCAATGGACAGTGTTAGAGACTTATTTCAGAAGAACTTGGAAAACAAGCTGTTTAGAATTGCTCTGCAGAGGTGGCTGGCAGCCAGCTCAGCGATAGGCAGGCTTTTATTATTCAATAAAACGACTCCCCTTTATGTTAAATGCAGTTCTGCTGGGGAAGAAAAAAGCAGGGGACCAGTGTCCTCCCTGCACTTTCCCATCCACTTATATAACCTCAGCACAGTGCTCGCCATATTCCATTAATTAGTTTCCAACGTGCGAGTCTCCTCCTTTAGGCTGTGTGGCTGCACTGAGCCCGGAGTAAGCAGAATTAGTTCAGGGTACTAGCATGGACTGAGCACAGCCTCTCATCTCCTCGTATCTGCTCCAGAGCAATGTGTCATTCTAGTCATTTTACAGATTAGGAAAGTAAAGTCCAAATTTAAAAAAAAAATCTGATCTGCCAAGGATTCCACTGTTAGTACTTGTTAGAGGTGGATTGGACCCAGATTTTACTATCTGGTTTTACAGTTAGAGTAAAATATCTCAAAAAAATACATGAAGGGTGCTCAGTATTTTCAAATACTGCTACGATGTCAATAAACAACTGCTCAATACTCTGAAGTAAGTAGATGTAAAATAAGTTTGTGGGAATCTATTTAGCTATATTATTGACCACAAATAACAGTAGCAATACACATATTTTCACTCACTTTTTTTTTAATTTCATGAAACACAAGGAGAATAAAATCAACCTTCAAAAGCAGAGATAAAGGGGTTCATTTTTTTTTCTTTAGCAAAAATCTGCACCACCTATGTGGTGGCCACTTGCTTCTGGTCACGTCCCCAGGACACTTTTTTTAAAGCCAAACTGCACCTGTGAACTCCTTTTGCTATCCGTTCTGAAGTTAGCCTTGGAGGATTGATAATTGAGAAGTATAGTGAATTTAAGTTAAGACAAGTCAATAACGCCAGTTGAGGAAGAATCTATTTTGAAATCTATGCTACATAATCTCAGTGTTTTTCTATTAGAAGATATTGAGGATACATGAATTATGTGTGCATATATATATATATATATATATATATTACATATGAATATATACTTAGAAATCATGTTACAATATCACAGGTCCAATGTATGCTTTTACAATCAATGCCCTCATACCATTTTCTCTTGTTTTGCTTGGTATTTTTTCACAACTTAGTGGTTTTAATTTTATTTTTCATTATATGTTCTGTCCCTCACTAGAAACATACAGTACTTATAATTCCCTTTTTTAGTTTGGTGGGTTTCCTTTACTTTTTCCAGTATTCATATTGGAGGAACTGCAAATACCAAAACTCATCAAATATGTTTTACAAATTATCAAATGATTAGAAAATATGAAAATAAATAGTAACAATATGATATGAAATGAGTAAAATCAGGAAAGTAGAACTGTCATGTGCTGTGTAATTTACTTTTTTATATTTCTTATTTCACTCTATGCATTTTATGGCATCCACAAAAGTCAGATATATGGAGTAAAATACACATCTAAATTTCTTATGATTTAGGTATACTCATATAAAGTTAATAAGATATACATGTATATTGCTAAGAAAATAAATGTAAAGCAAATTAGTATGTCTACTAGCATTCTCACTTTGAATGTTTTGTGGGTTTTTTGCATTAAATAGATTGAATGTGGTTTATGATAAAGTGACTTCTGGCAAAGGTGACAGAGTTGTGCCCCCTGGAGCCCTCATGGTCTCCCACGAACACACGTGGCACAGGCAGGAGGAGCCGCACGCACCCTGTGCATGTCTTGTTCTGCGCCATTTGCCATTTTTCACTGATGACGGGCCTGTCAAGCATCTGTTCTAAAGAGAATATCAAATATGTCGGTTTATAAATTTAGAAGCTGCAAATGTATCCAGGGTATCTCTTCAGATTTGAAGAGTTAAAGATAAAAATGCGGCAATCCTAGAGCCAGAAATAGGTCCTTGAAAAGGTACCAAAGGTTAAAAATATCAAGTTATTTTTAAAACACTTTATTATATATTAATATAATATAAGCATATAAGAAGTCTGAAAGGAACAAAAAAGACAGGAAGTTTATGCAAAACAAAAAAATGCTGGTAAGAAGCATCATACAGGAGAACTATGTGCCATTGGATAACTGCGTACCGTGTCTTAGATGCTTGACAAAGGACACGTACTGTCATAAAATCCTCTTAATCAGAACCACTTTCTAAAGGGCTCCGCCCAGGGACCTGGGACTGAAGCAGGTGAACAGCAAAGGGCTTCACAGCCAGCGAGCAGACAGATAAGGCCACGGAACAGGAAAAGGAACTTCAGTGACCAAGTGTTGTCATTCCAGCTAAGACCGAAACCGGGCAGTGACAGTGCCTGGAGAGGAGGAGGATGTAGGGGAGGCGGGGCAGGGGGATGAATGGAAAGAAAGAGAGGAAGTCAAGACAGGAAAGAGGGAAGACCAGAAATGGTCAGAGGAAGCATGTCAGGTGGGGGCCTGGGAAATTTCCCCCAAAATGCATGGATTTTATTTATTTATTTATTTATTTATTTATTTATTTATTTATTTATTTAGAAACATAAGACAACTACCACACTGGACAGATTTGGGTCATACTGATGAGTCCTACAAGACAGGACAAAAAGTACTTTAAAAAAATATCGCAGCCTTTACAGCGTGTGTCTTCAGGGAAACAGAATGTACCTGGACCTTCCAGCGAGCAGGCTTGCTGAGTTCACAGACCTGCTCTAGAGGAAGGACAGTTTCCCAAAGAGAAAACCAGAACGAGATCTCACTTGTGTTTCAAAAACAAGAGGTTTCTTTATCCTGCTGACTCAGACTGGTAGCAGCAGGCAATGTGCTTTCATTGGAAAATAAATTTTGCATAAGAAGAATCTGAAAGATACTCCGGAGAAAACCAACATTTGATTGTCAACACCTCAAGATCTTAGACTCAGAGGTGTAAGTGCTTCTTTATATGCAGTGGTGTGGGTGTTGAGTTAGAATTATGATTCTCTTGTTGACTTTTTTTTCTGTTTACTTGTTTTAAATTTAAAAGCCTGGTACTTAGAGTCATGGATTTTTTTTTAACTGAGGGTTATTCATTTGTTTTGTCTAAAGGTTATAGCAATCAAGAGATGAATGGATGCAATGAGTTGGTGATTACCAAGTCTTGGATTCCTGCAAATAAGAAACACTTCCAAGTCCATGTAATCTTGTACACTATGTATTTCTTACCCATATGAAGTTTACATTTTGAAAACAAAATTTATTTTTCTAACAATAAAATTGAGTTTTCAAAAGCCAGATGATATAGGAGAATGGTTTTATGCTGACAAAGATGCGACAATGCACTTTGCAAGCCTCTTACTATTGGTTTGAACACTTAAATAATATTTGCTTAGTAGTCTGTTGCACTAACACGTGTGGATAGACATTAGTTAAAATGATGACAGGAAACAGTGAAGTCGCCTGTGTGGGAGGTAGATCTGTAGTTCCCAGGTTCCCTTTAGGCCGCAGTGGTTCTCAACCTTCCTAATGCCGCTACCCTTTAATACAGTTCCTCATGTTGTGGTGACCCACAACCATAAAATTATTTTCGTTGCTACTTCATAACTGTAATTTTGCTACTGTCATGAAACGTAATGTAAATATCTGATATGCTATATGTGTTTTCCAATGGTCGCGACCCACAGGTTGAGAACCGCTGCTTTAGGGGCTCATGGAAGCAATAAATAGGTTGCTTTCTTTTACATAGTCTCAGTTTCCTCTGATAGTCTCTACTCTCTTTTTTCTCTGTATTTCAGAACTCAGACCTCTGATATTATCCTACACACATTCAGGGGATAGGATATATTCATACATTAATTCTTGAACTTTAACTTTTATGAAACTAATAGAAATCTTTTGTACTAGTAAATGTATTACTAGACATTTGGTAAAAGCAAGTTTAGGAAATCTACACTAATAAAAGAGAAACATGCAAATTGGTGTCACTCCGCTATGCCCACCAGCCCATCAGAGCGACTATGCAAATTAACCCAACAAAGATGGCGGTTAATTTGTTTTAAAACAAAAGCTGTAAGATTTCTGTTTGTGTCTGTCTATATGTTTATGTATATCTATGTATGGTTGTATATGTAATATTTTTAAGTTCTATTTAACTAGCTAAAAATAAGTGCTTATATATTTTAACTAGAAGCCTGGTACATGAAAATTTGTGCACTGGAGGGGTCCCTCAGCCTGTCCTGCCCCCTCTCACAGGCCTGCCCCCTCTCATCCCTCTCAGGGGATGTCCTACTGATGACTTAGGCACACTCTGGCCTCCCTCTGTGGGAGGCAACTGGCCGATCAGGGGAAGGCGACGCCTCCATCACACCTCTGCTGCTGCCACTGCCAGCAGCACAAGCCTCGGCTGGCCCTGGTTACCTGAGCCTCGGGCATCCCTGGGGCTGAGGGGACTGGGTGCTGCCATCTTTGAGGGCGGGGCAGTCAATTAGCATATTCCCTCCTTATTGGCTGTGGGCACCATCATATTTTGCAACTGCGTGAGGGTCAATTAGCATATTCCCTCTTTATTAGATAGGATAGCTGTATCCCCCAATCTTCCCCCTTGCCAGCAACCAATTCCAGCATGTCATAATTTCAAGAGTTTCATCAAAAGGTTGATGAGACTTGGGGACTCAACAGGGTTGAGTCACATATGTAGTCACCTGCTGGGAATGGCTAAAGGCATTTCCCCAAACCTGAATAGGAAACTGATTGTGGCTGCCAGACAATTAAAGGGCATCTTAATCTACATGTTATTGCCTCCTACTGACCAAACACCTGTACAGCCATAGGCTATTTCTCCCATTCTAACAATGGACTCTATACCAAACCCTGACCCTTTGAAGTATATATCTCTGCCTTGCCTCAGGACAAATTGTGTTAATAAAAAGCATGGGGTCCTGGGGACGGAGAAAACCTAAGGCCTTAGACTTAAGATCTTAGAACATAGCTCCTTTAGTTAAGCTCCTCTGACCCCCACTGCCTTTCAAAATTATATTTCATCTCCAGACTCTTTATTAGTCCCTGGATTCCTATTTAATGTACCCATGGCCTTCTCCAGATTCCTGAGCCCTTCTTGATGCTGGGACAAGAACCCCGGCATCCCCTCAGCAAAGAGAGGGGTCAACCTTGTTAAAATCTGAAGAGATCAGAGCCCTTGGTGGGTTGGCTTCTGGATAGTGAATTATTTGTTATTTTATTCATCTAAAGCGCCAGAGAAAACCAGGGCGAAGATCAAACACAGGCATTCCAACTAAAAATATAATGAACAACTAGAAGGCCACTGGGCAAAATATGAATATTTCATGCTGCAAACTTATAAATACACAAACATCCCACCTGACCAGCCATTCATTACAAGTAGTCACATGCCTTTGCATGAGACCAGTTTCAGATGCATTTATCTTTACAAATTACATAAAATCAAATGTAGGGCTTGATGGTCACATAACCAGAAAAAGAGTTTATTACCATTTGATATACATCTCCTTTTTTCCTGTTTTCAGAAAGAATTGGCAACTGATTTTTAAAAATTAAATAGCATGTTTTATTAGTATTCCTTCAATCAACTGTTCAAAACTCAGGAGATAACAAAAATGTGTTAATTCCAGAAAAATGTTAATCTTTAAACCGAATCCTTGTTTTTGTTACAAATAAAGGTAATCTGTAATTTTTCTGTTGCCATTTGTGCAGCAGAAAATGTAACATGTTTTAAGATTTATATGAAGAAATCAATAAATATTCTTTAAACCTAATTTTAAAAATCTATCATCAAAGTATTATAGTACACTGAATGATAGCTTAAAAAGGAAAAAAGAAAGATTTCAAATTAAAATGTAAATGCCTGACTCAAAAATACACTGCTTTCTGGAGAGAAGGAGGGGTTTTATAGACAAAATTTTGCCAAAAAGTAGTGTAACTGCTAATTTGCTAAACCTGGCAGGAATAGACGAAGGCTCTGTTCATAGAATTGAGTAGAATTACCAATAAAACTCAGATATCTCCCACTTTTATTAGAATATTGAAACATCATGCATCATAATTTTATGCTGATTTGAATATTATGTATAATTGAAACAAAAAATCTAGAGGCTGTGGTAATGAATTGACAAGTACAACATTCAAGTAGATAAGTATAAAACATATCCCATTTCCTCCTTTATATCCTATAAGATGTGTAAAATTTAAATGGATTGTAACAATATTCATTTGTTATTATGAAATAAATGTATCCTATTAGGAAAATGCTACTTTGGTACCTAAAATATTTACAAATTATTCATCAATGTGTAGAATCTTTCTTCAGCCTATTCAAGCCAGGTTGGGGCTGCCCAGTGGGCACCACCTGATGGGAAAATCTGAGCTCTGAAACCTGTTATCCCACTCGGGAGATGTCCCTGAAGAAATGTGGGCTTCAGTCCTTTCCCCAGGAGACACTCCGACATGGATCAGAGGAGACATCCAGAAACTCAGAAGTGGATATTTCATCCAAATCTCAAATTTAACTAAAATAGAATCAACATATATCATATTTAAAGATTCTCAATATTTCAAGGTAAGACTGAAATGTAAACTGCACCTTTCTTTATTAATCCTTTTTATTCTTTTTTTAAAAATACATTTTAAGAACAATTTTAATAATATAAAATTTCCTAAAATTTTGCAGAAAAACAGGCACCTGTCATAAGTTAGTTTTCTTAACAGGCTCACCAGGAAGGATTAAAATTATTTTATTGCCGAGACCTCAAAAAAAGTTGGTTTCTTATGTCTTTGTAATGGCTATCTTGTAATAACTGCAGAATAATTTTCAAATACATATTTTTGTTGTCTTCCTGTTAAGGTTAAGGACCTAGCCTGAAAGCACGCCGCTGCAGCCATTGCTGCAGAGCTCTCTCTGTGCTTGAACCACCAGGTTAGGCCTTAGAGATCTGGAGGGAAGGACAGCGAGAGTGCAGGGGGCATCCTGCACATCCTGAAATATGAGATTTTCAGGGAAGCGTTTCCCAAGTCCTGGTCACAGTCAGATCCTGGGTGAGTTCTTAGACACGTGCCTGAAGTGCTGGCAGAGGGTGTTGCTGAGTGGCATCCACATGCTTTCCAAGACTGTGGGGATGATGATCGCGGTCCAGACGTGTCTATTGCTGTCACCTGGAGCCAGGCCACTTCTCAAAGGGGCTTGAGGAAGGCCAGGTACCAATGATAGGCAGAGCTTGTGTTTTGCTTTGAGAAAAGCACTGGGTGATTTGGCTGTGCCTTCCATGAAGACCCAGAATTCTGCCAAGAGGAACCAAGAAAGAAAGAAAGAAAGAAAGAAAGAAAGAAAGAAAGAAAGAAAGAAAGAAAGAAAGAAAGAAAGAAAGAAAGAAAGAAAGAAAAGG
>NW_005359555.1:14828-20637 GCF_000412655.1 Myotis brandtii | reverse complement strand
AACAAGGGCCTGAATATGTTTAAGGTCAGTTACTTCAATAAGCTCCCCAAACAGAAAACAGCCCCGATTGTCAAGCGGACAGCTATGGTCTCACCTGCCAGGAGGTCCAGTGAAAGGCACCCCTGGAAGTGCCCAGGTCGTGTGCACGTGGCATGAGATGACTGTTGCCACCCTTGCAGCCTGGAAGATCCTTTCCCAGGGAGCCTTCAACAGCACTCGGAAACTTATTTCCCGCAGAAGCTACCACGCTGGATCTCCGTCATCAGTGACGCTGCTCTGTGCCTCTCTGAAAGGCCAGGCAGCGATGTTGTTCTGAGGCGTGGGTACCGTCATCTCTTTACTCTTTTACTTTTGGCCTGTGTTTCCTCTCTCAGGGAAGTGAGCTTTATTGAGGTGCCGTGCTCCCTAAGCTGCGCCTGTGCTGGGAAGAGGAAGGCAGAGAAAGCAAGTCACTGCGCCCTCCTGTCACAGCTGCTGGAACTCCTGTTGGGAGAGATTATTAAACGTGTTTGGGGACATCTTGTGCTAGTAGCAAAGTATACAAATGGAATCCTCAATAGTAATGAGAAAGATGTGCTTGTCATAACCTCAGTTTCTCAGTTATCTATCTTCTCAGAGTCCGGAGAGTGATTGGCATAGACTTTGAGGGTTGAGGCTCTTTGAATGGAGCTCCCCAGAGGAAGCGCCTGAAGGGTGACCAGGAGAGGATTAGAGTCCAGAGTTAAAGACCAGAGGGCACCACAGGAGCCACAGGGGCAGAGCTGAGAGAGGGCTCAAGTTCCAGAGGATGGATATACCAGTCACATTTTCATGTGATTAAAATGTTATTACCATATTTCTTTGATTATAAGAAGCCCATTTTTATGTTAACATACTTTAACTGGCTTATACTTCACAACAGATGCATATACTTAATATAGAGGCAGGGTTTCCCCACACTTGAGAAGCTTTTACTAAAATCATGCTGCATCTTTGATATTATCGTGGCATTTAAAAATATATTTCATTGGTACCCACAGCTTTCATTCATGATTTGTAGATATTTTATTACTGTAAAGAAGACAGACTATTTGTTATCCTTCATGTTCACTCAGTTTATATAAAGAGTGGGAGGAGGTAATACATTTAGGAATTTGAGGGGCATTAATAATCTATTCAGGGCCCCAGGGGTGGTGTATGAGTGTGGATGCTGGGGCTCAGAGGGGTTCGCTTGCTTTTTAATGTCCCCTTATCCTGCTATGCAAATACCTAGGAGCATTACAAAGAGGGCATGTAGATAGCTGCTATTTGCACTGGTAATATCGCCTACATTCTAGTGTGGACAAGTGATGAGGAATAATGATGATAATGAAGCAGTTTTCAGCAGGTTCAGGAAGAATTGGCCATAAGGAAGGCACTGCTGAGCTGCTCTGAAAGCTGTGGACTCGTCCCTTGTGATGTGCTTTGTCAGGCAGAACTAATTATCTGTGGATGATAAGAGAAAATATGGTGAAAAACAGCAGTCATTTCCCATCGCGGGAGTATCCATTGAAAGCCCAGCCACACAGGCAGCAGGAGGCTGAACCAGCACCGAGCCTGCAGGGACCTGGTGATGGCCTTGGACGGGGTGGGGCAGGACGTGAAAATCACTTCAGATGCATCTTAGAAAACTAAATTTTATTTCAACTGCTTGACGTGATCCTATTAGAATAAGAAGGGAATTATTCAAAGCACCCACGCTACAGCTTTCTAACCAGAACATTAGATAGCTTGCCAAAGTTTGCAGGTGGCATAACCTATGTCTGTAAACGTCATACTTTGCAGTTTTAACAGGGAAGCAAATGTTAAAGATTTTTTAATATATCTTTGCCTATATGAGTATTCAGTAACCAAATTAATATTTAAGGGTCTTAATGAACATTTGTTCAAAATTTAAAGAGATAGTACCTAAGAAAAGTTACATAATCTAGCCAAACTTTCAGAAGCTCTAGCAAAAAAAGTGTGTTTTTTTTTAAATCTGAATTTAGTTCATAGAAGTAAAGAATGACTTACAGGTTTGTTGCCAATTCCCTCTCACATTGTCCTGCTTCAACTTCCCAATTTTCCAGGGCCACCATTTTCTAAAGAAGTCATTGAGGACTCAGCATCTCCCATGCATCTGTTCTGCTTTGCTTAGACCACAGTTTCTTTAACCTGGTGCCAAGGTGGCTGCTCCTGCTCCAGGCATCACATCTGCCTTCCAGTCAGGAGGAAGCAGAGAAGGTCACAAAAGGTAAGGGAAGCCAAGAAGTGAGCATGAGTAACTATCATTTTAGGAAAATACGGGTTTTGCTAACCAAGAATAAGGGGAAAATAGGTATTACTAAGGTAACCAATAGTGTTTGTAAATATACAAATCCATCTATCTGGCACTAAGAGGAAAAAAGAGAACAGAGATTTTGTGACTTTTAGAATTTTTAACTAGTTCCATGGTGTAGAAAACAGGAACTGCTATGGTTTTACTGAATTTGTTTATTCAGTAAAAAATTATAGTCTGAAAGTTGCAGACAGTTTGGGGGAAGAAAATTGTTTAAAAGTTCAGCAAAATTGCTGAAAGTGTTTTTTTAGTCAAACATGAAATAAGAAAGGTGAACAAAAGAGGATAACTGAACGTTCTCAAATTACTATTTCTGTGATTACATTAATTTTCCATCATAAACAGTAACCAGAAGTTAACTGTGAATGAAAACTGTGGTCAGCTTGCTTATTTACAAAGGTTAACACATAATTAACTGTTAGGAAAATTTAAGGTATTTTTCTGTCAGTTTAAACCAGGGAAGGGTTCTATGTTGTGTTTTGTGTTTTAAGCATTTCTTTGTTCCTGCTGAGCTCCTGAGGGCTGGGGGCTGCAGAAGCCACTGCTGGGCCTCATTCCTTCCTCGGCCTCTGTCCGCGTCTCTGCGTCTCTGCAGATGGCAGCCTGGGCTCTGAGCTTAGAACGATGCCAAGAGTCCAGATGCAACCTGCAAGCAACAACCTAAAATCAACTTAAATCCCGGATTCTTCATGATTGAGTTTTGGAAGCATCAAAAAACCTGAATAGGCCAATAACTACTCATGAAATTGAAACAGTCATCAAAAAACTTCCAGCAAACAAAAGCCCTGGACCAGACAGCTTCACAGGGGAGTTTTACCAAACATTCAAAGAAGAACTAAAACCTATCCTTCTCAGACTATTCCAAAAAATTCAAGAGGAAGGCACACTTCCAAGCTCTTTCTATGAAGTCAGCATTACCCTAATCCCAAAGACACTACAAAGAAAGAGAATTACAGGCCAATATCCCTGATGAACATAGATGCTAAAATCCTCAACAAAATATTAGCAAATCGGATCCAGCAGTACATTAAAAAGATCATACACCATGACCAAGTGGGATTTATCCCAGGGATGCAAGGCTGGTACAATATGCTCAAATCAATAAACGTGATACATCACATAAACATATTGAAAGACATAAATCATGTTTTAAAGTGGGTCTATGTAAATACTAAGGAAAGATTGAACTTATTATTTTTAAACAGTAATGATAATGACATTAAGAATGTATAGTTGTTAGAATATAACTATTCAGCAGAAATGAGTTGTCAACATATTTAAGGTAAAATATCTGGATATAAAGATAATTTGAAACTTTCCTGCTTTATGAAGAAATAATAAAACTGTCTTACAAAAATTCTTTTTAATCAAACTGTTAAAAACTTTCCTGCTTTATGAAGAAATAATAAAACTGTCATACAAAAATTCTTTTTAATCAAACTGTTAAATCTTGAAGTTAATCATGGAAAAATAACAGTTTTCTAACTCATTTGTTATACATTATGGCTATGTAGTAATGTTAAACAAAATTTCTATATTTTAAGAGGCTAATATTTATAATATATTATATCTTCCATAATATTTGCACTATGATGCTGCCAAATTGGTCTGACAAATAAATATTGGTAAAATCAAGGGCATAAATTATGCTGACACCATTTCAAAGATGCCTTGTGCTCACAGTGGGCCCATAAGGATATTCTAAAAGAATAATTACAGCCCTAACCAGTTTGGCTCAGTTGACAGAGCGTCAGCCTGCAGGCTGAAAGGTCCCAGGTTCGATTCTGGCCAAGGGCATGTACCTTGGTTGCGGGCACATCCCCAGTAGGAGGTGTGCAGGAGGCAGCTGATCGATGTTTCTCTCTCATTGATGTTTCTAACTCTCTATCCCTCTCTCTTCCTCTCTGTAAAAAATCATAAAATCTTAACTTAAAAAAATAAATAAAATAAAATAAAAAATAAAAGAATAATTACAGAGCAGCAATTCTGTGGTCCTTTAAATGCATGCTGTAGTAATGCTGTAGTTAGTTTCTGGCTTTTGGATGTTTGTAATGCTGAGAAGCCAGAACCACTTTCACACACGCACACACGCGCGCACACACACACACAGAATTTTAGGGTGAGGGAACTGTGCCCACTTAAGAACACCTTGGCAGGAGAATGTAGACTATTCTTCTTGTGTGCAGAGGAAGGGTCCTGACCAACTCGAGCTGAATCAAGTCACATAGATGGAGCAGTTGCCAAGACAGGGCCAGGCAGAAAGGGGGAAGTTCCATGCGATTAGGGAAGAGTTTAGTGAGGAAAGAAATGGCCTCCCCGAGGGGAAGAAAAGACTTAATTTTGTTTCCTTTGATTTAAAAAAAGCGTTGCAGAGATGGAGCCGATGTGGTTTTGAAAAGGGAATGCTGTGTAGGGAACTGTATCCCCCTTTTAGGGGGCAGAATTCTCTGAGAAGTGAGCTTTAAGGAACCTCGTGCTGACATTCTGGAACTTGGGAGGTGAGGGGAACTGAGGTCTGGCCAAGGCATCACGACTATGTCGCTGTCATGAGGGACCAAAGCAGCCTGGCTTGGGAGTGTGCACTCACCACAGATCCCCTGTGTCCTGTCCTAAGAAGCTTTACTCCCTCGCTTTTCCATCCAAAAAATAGCCCGTTTGGGCCCTGGCCAGGCAGTTCAGTTGCTTGGAGCATTGTCCCCATAGGCCAAGGTTGTAGGTTCGGTTCCAGTCAGGACACATACAAGAAGCAACCAATGAATGCATATGTAATTTGAACCACAAAAATTGATGTTTTTCTTTCCCTGTCTCTCTCTCTCTCAAAATAATAAATAAAAATATTCAAAATATGGCCATTCTTAAAGATCCAAATTCATTAACATCCCATGTGAATGCTTCCTGCTGACCTTACTAGTATTAGCAAATGCAAGTCCTGTTGCTGAGCCCACAACACATCTGGCTGACTCGCACAGGGTTGGGTGGAATTCATCAGCCACACTCAGGTGGATGCCGTCGCTCTTGCCTTTGGGGAATGTTTGGTTGAGTTCCCTGTGTAAGACGCAGCTCAGTTAGGAACCAACACCTACAAAGCAGAACACCTGCCCTGGTGACTTTGAACTTGGGCCCGTGGCTGAAGCAGGTGTTCTCTGTCCGGATTCTCTAACCTGTGTGGTGGGTCCGGGGGAGTTGGTGTCCACCGGCACCTCTTGCACTTCCTTTTGGGCTACTTTTGCCATGGTGACCTGTTTGAGTTGCCACCTGGGCACCCCACCGTGAGCTCCATGAGTGCCACCGAGCCTGCACAGTGAGTCCCACAGCAGCTCTTGAAATGTGTTAAAATGTATTTCAGCATTTTCACACTCTGCAAAAACAGTAGCAAAAATTCTGTTTTATGCATCCACTCATTTTGGAGATTCACTGCCTTGTTCTGTTTGATTGGTCTCCTTACTTAACTCCTTACTTAACTGGAGAGAGAGA
>NW_005359555.1:0-14723 GCF_000412655.1 Myotis brandtii | reverse complement strand
GGAGAGGAGAGGAGAGGAGAGGAGAGGAGAGAATAAAAAATAAATGTCTTATAGGAGTTGACAGTGAGCTGCCATGGGTCTGGATAGAATGTGGAATATTGGAATTAATTCATGACGTTATTTCTGTATTTGGCAGACTTGTGCACACCTGTACAAACACACACTTTAGTTGCTGAAACACTTGCTAAGGCGTAAATCATACTAACGGAAAACACACGTGGGCTAAGGTGTGGACATCCACCTTTAAACGGGACGACAGAGGGTGGCTGTGAGCACTGGAACCCTTCAGCCTAGCGCCCCCCGCACATCTGTAATACATCTGCCGAGTACACATTTCCGGTGAGGGAGCGGGCTTCCGGGGACAGATGTCAGGGCCCGTCTCGTCCCGATGAGGTTGGTGAACGCAGTGCAGGGCCTGTTCGCCGGGCCGGGATGGGAGGAGCAGCCCTGAGCTGCTGGGTTTGCTGTGGGAGAGGCTGTGCCCATGGCCACTCCTCTGCAAGGAGAGAAACCGACACTGTTTTATGGATGTGTTAGAAAATGGATCAAACATAAATCACTGACATATTTCAGTTCTTCATCAATAATAACGAATTGTCTGTAGCCTCAACACATGCGTGCGCTTCCCCAGGCCTTGCTGCAAGCCACAGAGGACCCAGCATCGCCTGTCAGTCACTTTTCCTTAACGTGCGGCTGGGCTGACTGTGATCCCTCTTCCCTCCTGGTGGTGGCCCGGGTCCTGTCCCTGTGGTCACTTTTCAGAGGTCCCCGCGGACCTCGCGCTGCACCAGCACCTGCCCCGCAGGAGACAGCGCGCTGTGCTGAGCGCGTTCATTTGTATGTGTTTGGTTCTGGGTGGGCTCGTGCCAGGTGCGCGGACGGTAATGAAGACCAGAGGCCTCTTACTGAGCTGTCTGGTGGTGGCGTCGGTGTGGCATGGACAGGAATGGAGTCGACTGCATTCACAGCAAATCCTTGGCCTGGGGTGGGCGGGAGGGTGTGAGCAGGCAGCACGGAGGCTGTGAGACCCCACGGGCAGGTGAGAGCTGGTGGAGACCACGCCAGGCAGAGCCCAGGGGGCGGGGGGGGTGAGGCCACAGTGGGGTGGACTTGACAGTCTCTGAGGAACTCAAACACCAGGACTTAACAATTGAGGAGGAGAATGGGGGGCATGGAAGAGACTGGGATGACGGCAGTGACTGGGGACTGGGCTGGGTGGACAGCATGGTTTCAATGGCAGTTAGAAGTGTAAACGATTTGGTGAGGGAAAGATGGTGGATTCCGTTTCAGAATGTCTGGTTTGAGGCTACTGTGGAATTTAATTATTTGTGTTCATCACGCAAGTGGAGTTTCCAGTTAGGGTTAAAGGTCAGGTGTAGCTTGGGAGCCTGCAGAAACAGGTGGTAGAATAAGACATGAAAATGGACAACATTCCTTAAATAACAAGTAGAATGGGAAGTGCAGGGATTTTGGGAGAAAAAAAAGACACAAACAAAAAACTAATGTTTCAGGGATGGGCAGAGAATAATCCGAAACAGTGATGGGACCAGAAGCTCTCAATGCCTGTGAATGAAGGGAGTCAAATTTTTTCTAAGGTGACCAGACCACAGTAGCACCCAGAGCACCTCAGACTGTTCTCTGATAAAGGGAACCAGGACTCTTTGGAGAAGTGGCTGATTTTAGAGCTGGGGCAGGGCATACACAAGGGTCTGGGAGCATCTTATAGGGCTAGAAGGCAAGGAAGTGAGAAAAAGAAAAGAAAACAAACAGCAATAAAACCCCACACACTCCATCACACATGGTCAGATTAACTCAAAGGCACTCAAAATCAACCCAATGTCCAAAAATGGAAACATTTGAGCAAGAAAATAAGATATGATTTGATTATGGCCCAGGGCATAAATATCCACAAGCCCACACTGATAGAATTCAGCGATTGAATCTATAACTAAATGAATGTGAATGGACAACTGTCCCAATGGATTGATTCCAAATAATTGATGTAGACACACTGCTCAGGGAGGGAGAGAGTATCCCCCGCGTTCTGCACGTGCTGTCTTCCTTCGAAAGAGTGCAGTAGGAAAGGGGCAGTGGGGAAACCTACAGACAGACTCAGCCCAGAGCTCAAGATTCACAGGGACAGTGATGAGTCTTGCTGAGAGTATGCAGCCTTGTTCTGGTGTGGGGTGTGGCCCTCCGCCACAGTCCAACCAGGAGAAAAACCTTTGGAGCCATTCTGTAATGTAGCAGACCAGGACTCCCCAGGGTTGTCAAAGTCATCAAAACCAAGAACAGTCCCTAAGAAAGAAAGGGTAAAGGCTGGTGACACATTTGAAACAATGTGAAGAATACATGACATCAGGTAAGTGTCCAAAAATGTAAACTCCTGTTCCCCCTCTCCTCCCAGCTGTCTGCATGCTTCTTCTGGTGATTAAAATTTAAGGAAGGGAAGCCTCTCTGTGGAGGTAGTCTTTGCTTATTTGAAGATTTAGGGCTGAAGTCTTCCAAAGCATCCATCTTAGCTTGATATTGCTGTAACCCTCTCCAAGCATGTCCTTATTTATTCTTTTCACATCTCAACTCTAGGTTAATTCAGGAAAATTGGGAAATAAGATTACACCTGTAAGACATCTGAGATGGTCTCGAACAGGACAATTTCTTGTGACCTGCAAGTAGAGATAAATCAGGGCAATGAGGACACTCAGCCCGAGAGGCGCCCTGCCCGGGAGACACTGTCTGCGGCAGAGATGAACTCCTGGCCTTAAAACAGGGATCCTTCTTGGGTTTCCTGGATGAAATCTCTTTAGCTACAATCTCTCCCTTATGATCACCCTTCCCTCTAAGAAGTGATTATTGCAGGAGGATTAACACGGGAGCAAGGTCAGCTATAGATCTTATAAGGTACTTGTCCAGAGCAGAGAACTTGGAAGCTTGTGATGTGGAAACCCTGGGAAGCAGGCAAAATGGGACTTGGCAATCCATTCACCCTGTATTTCCCTTCTTAATGCTTTTGTAAATCAATTGCTTTTTATTCAATTTGAGGGACTATTTAAATAATCAAAGCCTCTCTTTGAATCTGGACACTCATCTGCTTTTCCTCTGTTGGCCTACATATTCTACCCGGGTTCCCTGTCAACAGTAACATTATCTCTCTTTGGTCTCATTCCTTAATACAGTTTATTTTGTTATTGTGTGACTTGCTTAACCAGGCCAGATTTAATAGGACAATTCTATAAATAGCATTATAACTGAATGGTATGGTTGTCAAGGTAGGAGTTTGGAGCCATTAGTCACTAGATAAGAGTGATAATTTCATGTATGTGTTGAAAATTTTCAACTCCACATCAGAATACAAAAATGGCTTCTAGATAGGTTTTTAAGAGTGCCTATGAAAATTATAGGTATATTCTCTCTCCTCTCTCTCTCTCTCTCTCTGTCTCTGTCTCTCCCTCTCTTTTATATATATTCCTCTCTTATATATGCAGTATGTGTAAATTTTCTTACTTGAAGATTTAAGGCTGAACCTTTGAAAATTTCTCTTAACTTTATACCTATGTAATTACATAGATATGCAAAATATGTAAAACTATACACATAATTCCTGCTTGCTAAGCAGATTTCTTGAAAGAATTCAAGATAATTGTTTGAAACCAAAAGCAATAGGATTTGGATCTTAACATTTTTAGAATCTTAAAGAAATGCTGAATTTTGGGGGGAGATTTGCTGTAAGAGATGTAGATCATTTGGGCAATCTGTGGTGATCATTCCCTCCATTTGCAGTTATAAATCAACTAGAGGCCTGATGCATGCAATTCGTGCAAGAGTAGGCCTTCCTTCACCCGGCTGCTGGCACCGGCTTCCCTCTGGCACTTGAGACCCAGGCTTCTCTCTGGCCACCAGCAGGCACCCAGGACCTGGGTTTCCCTCTCATCCCCAGCTTTGTCAGGAAGGTTGTCCGGTCTAATTAACACATTATGCTTTTATTATTATAGATGAAAATAGACACAGCAGTTTATTATGGACAAAAATATTGAAATTGCAGGCAATTCAGTCCATGGAAAATAAGCGCTAAGCATAAAGTTCCTGACACATCCATTAGAACTCCTCAAGTTCAAAGCCAGTGCCAGAGAGCCAGGTCATCCAGGCACAAAACCACTTGTGTTAATTGGGAAGGTGAAGGGTCAGTGGCTGTAACGAAAAGATTGGAATAAAAATGCAGTGGCTCAAATACGATGAAAGGTCACTTCCCTCTCATCTAAATGTCTGCACATCAGGGTGGTGGGCGTGTCTACCTCACAAGATCACAGAGACCTAGGTTGTCTTTCTTAGTTTGTCATCCATTCATCACCACTGGCCTACTTTTTTGGGTCTCGGAGGTAAGGAAAGTGACAGGAAGCCATCCAGGTCAAGCAACTACCTGTAAGCAAGTGAGACAGAAATCACACACTTCCTAGTGCTCACGTCCCTTGGTGAGACCTTATCACCCAGTTGCAGCTGTCAACGCTGAACTTGCCTTATAGATAAATAATAGCTGGTTTGTGGCTTTCAGCTTCGAAATCGAAGACAATGAAAAGAACAATATTCCATTTTGTTTCGTGAGAATTAAACAGAATAAAATCATCTCTCCTCATCAGGGCACGTAGTGACTGAGCACGAGGCGTCTTCCTTTCTCAGCGTGATTCGGTCTGCCCCGTGATCTGGATTTGCTGGCAGATCCAGGATCTGGGGTGTTTGCTGGCACTCGAAGTCCCTGTGAGCCTGAAGAGTATGATGCCAGCGGGTTAGAAGTGACACACACAAGGGCTCCACGGAGCAGTGGAAACATTTTCTGCTTCTTAGAAAATTATTCTACCTTGTGTAGAACCTGGCTTCAATCCCTAATTGAAGAGGAATATGTTATATCATGTCATCTAATGATTTTGGATTAGACAATAGTTCCTGATTCCCGAGGCTCATGATCTCTTGGTGGCAAAAGGCCCTAGAAAATGCTGCCTGTTCCATCGGATGCTCTCCTGGCATTTCCCTCTGATATTACCTAGGTGCTCACAGGTTTACCACAAAGTATTCCTTTGCAGGTATACTGCATCTTCTTTATCCAGTCACCTATGGTGGACACTTTGTTTTCATATGATCGTATTCAAAAGAAATGCTCTGCTTGTCCTTTGGATTTTAGCCTTACCTCCTACGTATTTCCTATGATCCCATTTGTCTCAATGTGACCTATGGCAATAAATTCACTGCTAATGTAACAAACAAATTTTCCCTCTTGATTCTGAAAAAGCTGCAAAAGCCTCCTTGTCAATGTTGGTTCTCTTGTTAGTGCTATGGAAGATGTCACCGCCATGGCTGTTCCATAAATTCCCTGGGAGGTCACGGTCAACACTATGAGATCATGGTGAACATTGAGAGGGACCAGTTATTACTGGTCATAGTTTATAAAGGCCAAATACATAATCAAGGATTTGAAAACAAGCCCTGTGTAATAACTGGGAGTCTTCCTGCTGTACCGAACATTGGTTGTGAATGAGGTGTTTTCAGTTAATTGGTGTTGTTGGGAAAATAAAACTAAAACCAAAATCTTATCTCAACCTAGGAAAGGTCTCCATAGAGGTAGCAGAGAAAAACAACAACACAGTTTTTGATTAAGTAAGCATCAAATCTGAAAATCATAAGTAATCTGCTAAGAGATTACAAAGACAGAAAGAATCCTCACCCTGTTGTATAGCCAAACAGATAGACCTATCCCATACATGTTCTCAAGAGGAGCAAGGATTGGTCCACAGAGCAGGCTTGGATGGCTCCCTTATCATGCCCAGTTCATCCTAGCTTTGCTTGGTAATTGAGGTGACTATGTTTGCTAACTATTTATCCAGAGGAAAAATAAACTTCTCACATCTTTTTTTTTGGCAGTATTTTTTTTCAATTACAATAGGCATCAATATTATATTGGTTTTATGTGCACAACATAATGATTACACATCTATATATACGTACCTTATGAAGTGATTCCCCCCAGTAAGTCTAGTACCCACCTGGCACCATATATGAATATTACAATATTATTATTTTCCCTGTGCTGTACTTTACATCCCCCTGACTATTCTGTAACTATCAATTTGTACTTCTCAATCCCTTCACCTTTTCCACCCATTTTCTCCCCAACCCCCTCCCATCTGGCAACCATCAGTCTGTTCTCTGTATCTATGAGTCTGTTTTTTTTGTATTTATTTATTTATTTATTTATTTATTTTTAGATTTTACAAATAAGTGAAATTATATGGTGTTTGTGTTTCTCTATCTGACTTATTGTACTTAGCATTATACCTTCTAGGTTCATCCATGTTGTCACAAATGGTAAGATTTCATTCTTTTTATAGCCAAGTAGTATCTCTTTGTATATATACTGCATCTTCTTTATCCAGTCACCTATTGGTGGACACTTTGATTGTTTTCATATCTTGGTTATTTTAAGTAACACTGCAATGAACATGGGACGCTTACATTTTTCTTGAATTAATGTTTTGAATTTCTTTGGATAAATACCCAGAAGTGGAATTACTGGGTCATAAGGCAGTTCCATATTTTGAGGAACCTCTATACTATTTTCTACAGTGGCTACACCAATTTGTATTCCCACCAACAGTGCACAAGGGCTCACTTTTCTCAACATTTTCCCCCAACACTTGCTATTTGTTGATTTAGTGATGATAGTCAAATGTCTCACATCATTTTGTCAGGAGTTAGTTTTGCATTGGAACCAGGTGCCTGCCAGAGTTAGCTTTGGCAACCACCCCCACCCTCCCAGAGACTGGGAGGTGGGCGCTGTCTCCTTTGATGTCTGCAGTTCAAAGAGATGGCCCTCAGGTCCTTGAGAGAGACTCTTGGATCTTAAAACTGAGAAAAGGCCTATCTAGTTTCAGAAAAATTAATATATATTTTGAAGATGAGAAAAGGTGTTTACAAAATCTTTAAACACAATAAGAAAAAAAAAAGGGAGATAGAAGTCTTTTCATTTCTTTTCAACAGGGAGAATCAAGCTTCTCATTTTTACTTTATATTTGTCCTTACCCGGGTCATGTGTTGTTTTCTTTCAGAATCACCTTGCTGGTCACAGTGAGTTCCAGCATCATGAATCCCATCACTTTTCTCTTGGGTTTTTCTCATTTCCCCGTTTATTTCCTACATAATATTGCACTGGTATGCATGACTTAGAACACCTAGTAGCTCTGCTTTTAATGAGCTGCTGGTTTCTGGACAACATGATTACTTTGTCTGAACCAGTCTTCTTAACTTAGCAAAAGTATCTATTTTTTCTGTATATTTTTCCATGCATTGTTGTATGCTATAATTATATACTACATAACATTACATTATGTATTATAGATATAGCATATATTATGCATGAAATATATGACATAGTAATATATTTCCAATTCTCTGGAGAATGAAGAAAGCTGGTGCTAAGCCTCATTCTCTGAAGGGTTCTGATGTGTGCTATCTAAGCACCATGCAAGCATTTTCCTTATACCCACTCTCATTTTGGATACCTGGAATCATTTTATAATTGGACTAGAGGCCTGGTGCACAAATTCATGCATGGGTGGGGTCCCTCGGCCTGGCCGGCGATTGGGGACAATCGGTGGGGCCATCCAGTTGCAGGGAGGAACCGCGGGAGGTTGGCCGGCCAGACCCCACCCATGGGGGCCAATTGGAGATCTGGCCAGCCAGGGGAGGGACTGTGGGAGGTTGGTTGGCTGAGAGGAGGGATCATAGGAAGTTGGCCAGCCGGGGGGAGGGACCTTGGGAGGTTGGCCAGATGCAGGAGGTTGGCTGTGGGAACGTACTGACCACCAGGGGGCAGCTCCTGTACTAAGCATCTGCCCCTGGTAGTCAGTGCGCATCACAGCAACTGGTCACCAGTCATTTGGTCCTTCAGTTGTTTAGGCCTTTACATATATAGATTGTAGTACAGCCCGAGTTTAGGAGAGAGAGAGACTCAATTTACTCAATTTATTGAATCTTAAAAGTGGAAGTTTAAAATGACTAATATTAGTAAAGCAATTGCCAGGCACAATTCTAAGCGCATTTCATCTAGTAACACATTTATTTAACCCTAAAGACAGGCCTCCGTGGTAGATACTATTGTTACTACTTTTGTGCAGAAAGGAAACAGGTGCAGAGGCAGGGTTCTGGCTAGTTTCTCAGCTCACCTAGAGAACTAGCAATGGCGCTGGATTTTGGCTTCCTCTCCTAACTTCAGTAGCTGCTCCGTTATGCCCACCTTGTAGAATGAAGTGATGAAGAGGTGAATCTGATAACTCACTAGTGCCATGCTCAGCGTATCACAGGCACTGAGGGGACATCGCCCACTTGCTGTTCTGTGGTTGTTGCTACTGTTGTCATTCACCTTCTCCAGGCTCCCTGAGGCATCTTTGTCCCTTCTCTCCACCAACTTCAAAAAGCTTTATGCAACCTGTTCTATAGGCAATATTCACAAATAGATGCAGAATTTTAAGGTTGGGAAATTCTGAGTTTTTTGATATTGCATTTTTCTTTTAAAAAATTAACAAGGATTGAATGTAAAACTTCTTCTACTTATGGGGACTGAGTATAGTTTGGGATTGTCTGATGCTAATAATTCATTTTTTCATTTCTTCATTCATTAGATAGTTAAAAGCTATCTGTTGAGTGCCGACTAAATGCTAGGCACTCTGCTAGGTGAGAAGTCCATGCTTGCTTTAAAAATTGAGGGGAATTAAGCATACCAGAGGCTCAAGGCCCAAGGAGATCACACCTATTATTAGAACCTCATTTTCACACAGAATTGGCATGAATTATGTCATCTTTCTTTGATTTTTCCAGTAATCTGTTATTTTTCATTGAGGCAAAATAAACTTTAATGATCTAAGGTTTTTAGAAATGGGTTTCTTTTTTAATTTTTTTGTCTTAGCTCATTGCTTAGGAATACCTCTCCATGTGCAATATTCTTTTATATATATATTTTTTAATTTATTGATTTGAGAGAGAAATAGAGATAGTGAGTGAGAAAGAGAAACATTGATTTTGTTGTTCATTGCTTGATTTTTGTATTTGCCCCGACCAAGATTCTTGTATTTGCCTGCAACCTTGGCATATCAGGTTGATGATCTAACCAACTGAGCTACCTGGCCAGGGCCCAATCTGCAATATTCTTCTAGTTAATATTTTAAGACTGATAAAAACTTAGCTTCTCCTTAGGAGACCTGAAACCTACAGAAGCAAAATGTTGACCTTATAAGTGGTAGAAACAAGAAATTAATGTTAAAAATTCAATGATTAGTTATAAAAATAATTATGCGCTGATAAAATAACACACCTTGAAAATTTCTCTTTGTGCTGCTCACCTCAAGGTCAATTTTTTCCCCACTCCTCAGTGGTGAGTGAAGGTTGGGGAAGGCTGTTGAGCAAGTGTAATAGGAGGGAGGTGGCCTGGTTTCAAATTCCACTTCTGGAAAATGGGTTGTTATTGTATGGGAGGAAAAATAATTTTCCATCTACCCTTCTAGGTTTTTGGTTGAGGGCACCCCCAGATGTAATAAATTACATAATTAAAGGATAAAATCAAATAGAAGTTTAATTACCTGTATATCTCCCATATACTGGGAAACACCCAGGAAAATGGAGTAACTTCTTGAAATGGCCCAAGCTCCCACCTTAAATACTATCTCTAGCTAAAGGCAAAATAAGATGCTGTGGGTGGGGGAGTCAGTTGTAAGAGGCTATCAGGAAAAGCATAGTAACACGGTTAAGGATAAGGTTGTTGTGCAGATTCAAGTCTGCTTTATCTCTTAACAAGGGTTTCTAGAGATTCAGTCATTCTTCTATCACTTACAAGAGATGGAGACACCCTTACAAATAGAGATTTCACTGATAAATATAAATGTCTCTTAAGAAGGGGTAACCTCTACTCATTTTCAGAGTGTCTCCTGTGTCTGCTGTTCTTAAAAAAAAAAAAAGCTAGCTCAAGATCATCTTTATGCCAGAGAGGCATATTTTGGGCATCATATTCTTCTTCCCTTTAGTATTATTATATATTTCAAATTTCAGTTGTATTAGCCAGGTCATAAATATAAAGCAATTATTAAATTATAACTGTGAATGTTGAGATAATTAATTCATAAGTGCTCAACAAATCAGGAGTCCGATAAAATTCATCTGAGATTCTATAAGCCAAAGCTTCCCTGTCTTTTTCGTTTTCTATTCAGATTATTTCTGAATACAGCACCTGGATTGATCTTGTTGAATTGTTGCTTCACCTCCATCTGTGAGTTCTTACCCGCTCTGCATGCCTTTTGCTCTCTGACCTTGTTTCTTTCTGTATCGTCTCCCTTGCTTTCTCTGCTCAGGTCACATGAGCTCAAGACTTTCTTGCTATTCTTGGAACAGGAGACATGATCCCATCCCAAAACTATGCAATTGATACTGCCTTTTTTGGAACACCTTTGGACCTATAGACTGCACAGCTGGTTCCTCACCTCCTTGAGGTCTTTGCTCCTTTGTCACTTTCTCTTTAGGGGTTTCTGTATCTACTTATCAAAATGGCAGATGGTGGTCCCCTCCCAATACTTTCTAGTCCTCCTTTGTAACACCTCCTATCATTTAATACTAGAGGCCCAGTGCACAAAATACACTTTTTTTGTCCACAGGGGGTGTCCTTCAGCCCAGCCTGCACCCTCTCACAATCTGGGACCCCTCAGGTAGGGTCCCTAGGCCTGGCCAGCGGTCAGGGCCTATCAGGGCTTTCCTTTCCCCAGCTGCTGGCATCTGTCCCTGCCCCCGCTGCTGCCACTGCTTGCCATCTGTGCGCGCTGCTGCCCTATCCCCCGCCACTGGTCACCTTCCTCTGCAGATGACAGGCATGGGGTGTGCTCTCTTGGCTGGCCTGGGCCTCCCTCTGTGAGGCGATCACTGGCCAGGCCCATACACCTGCCACAGTGTTGCTGGCTGGTGGCCTTGGCCTCCCTCTGTGGGGCGATCCATCATAGGGACCCCAGATCGAAAACCCCACAGAGGGTGGCCCCGCCCACCCAGCCAGGGTTCTGCGATCAATCGCTGCATAAAGGGAGACCCCACCCAGCCGCCACAGTGCTGCAGGCCGGGTAGCCTGGGCCTCCCTTTTTGGGGTGATCGATCACAGGGTTCTGCGATGGATCACCCAGCACAAGGAGGTCCCGCTCACCCAGCTGGGGCTCTGGGATTGATTGCGGTGCAGAGGATGGCCTGGGCCTCCCTCTTTAGGGCGTTCATGGAGCCCCGCCCCCATCAATTGCCCCACAGGCTGATGGCCTGGGCCTCCCTCTTTGGGGAAATAGATTGCAGAGCCCCTGACCAATCACATGGCACCCGCCTTGGCTGGCCTGGCACCAGTGCCTGTCATAGCATGGTCGTCCAGAAGGTGGTCCGGAAGGTGGTCCGGAAGGTGGTCCAGATGGTCGTTCTTCTGTTCAGTCATTCAGTCAATTTGCATATTACACTTTTATTATAATAGATAGGCTGTAATCAATTTAATTATGTTGTTTATTGTTTGTCTTCCCCACTATAATAAAAACACCATGAGAGTAGGAACTTGTGTCTGTTTTGTCAATGTTATAAGCCCACTTCCAAGAAGAGGGTAGTCAATAAGCACGTGGCAGTATAAATTGTATGAGCCCAAAAAGTAAGCACCCATCATTATTAGAGTGAGGACAAAAGAAGGTCCTTGCATTAGAATATGTAGGATGGCATTGTGATGAAGGGTTGTGAGTTGTATCTTTGGATGATTTGTGTAATTTGTGAACCACTTGGGAGGAATGTAAAGTTATCTTGTATCATCACTTATTACCTTGGTTATTTACACTTACTTTAGGTAATCAATGTCTAGATATTCAACCAGCAAACTGGATATTTTCTCTGGTCTTAGCTGGTTTTCTCTATCAGACCTCACATTTTGCATCAACCAGAAATGTCCCATTATATGTGAAGTAGAGGCCCGGTGCATGAATTCGTGCATGGGTAGGGTCCCTCTGGGTGGTCTGCAGGGATCGGGCTGAAACCTGCAGTATAATGCCACCTGCAGCTCCTACCTGCCACTCCCACTCATCCCAGCCCCACTGTGCCTACCATGGGCTCGCGCCCAATCAGTCCTGATCGGGAGAGGCTCACACTGGTGCAGCAGTGCTCGCCAGCATGAGCCCTGTGTCTGGTGCCCTCCCAAGGGGAGGGGCTTGTGGCATCAGGCTGAAACTGGCTCTCCGACATCCCCTGAGGGGTCCCAGATTGCAAGAGGGTGCAGACCAGGCTGAGGGACCCCACCGGTGCATGATCAGGCCAGGGAGGGACCGCGGAGGGCTCCAGGGCATGTCCAGCCCATCTCGCTCAGTCCTGATTGGCTGGACCCCAGCAGCAAGCTAACCTAACAGTTGGAGCATCTGCCCCCTGGTGGTCAATGCATGTCATAGCAACTGGTTGACCAGTTGATTATCTGCTCCCTGGTGGTCAGTGCATGTCATAGTGAGCAGTTGAGCAGCCTTAGCATATCATTAGCATATTACGCTTTGATTGGTTGTTCTGCCGTTCAGTCTATTTGCATATCACCCTTTTATTATATAGGATGTAGTAAACTAATTGTGTTCTTTAAATCTCAAGGAATGGGCCAGTCTCAGAAACCCTTTAAGAAAGACCCTATGCATTTATAGGTAATAAATAAGTCCTAATGTTGAATTAAGCAGAGGCCACATGATTGGAGAATCTTATGGATTTTCTTTACCATGTCTATTAAAATTTTAAAAATACCACAGAAAGAGTTCTGTTGGCATCTGTTAAATGAAATGTGAGTGTGTTTTGAACAATGGGAGGGTACATTTTATTTTTGTGGTGCTCTGATTTGTACAAAAATTGCTTGAGTGTTGTTCTGTATCATATTCTATGGAGTGCAGTTGAAATTTGGATAACTATCTCACTTCCAGAGTGCTTATGTCTAAAGGAAATTATAGCCCATAAAAATGATCTCTTCTAAACAAATATATGGTGCAGAATGAAAAAAAATAACACTTTGCTTTTTACTTGACTTAACTTTATTTCCTTGTTTACATTTTAGGTATTGGGTACATCAAATGAAATACTGTTATTGGTCTTATTTAGATCGTTTCATTGCTGTTAGCTATACTGTGCATATTATTCAGTGACTTGCATTTTTGGGGACTTGCCAAATGAGACTTACATTTGATAAAACGCATTAAATATTATATTTTGATTGAATTAAAACTAATTGCATTCATTTCAATTACTGAGACTACATTCTGAAGCATTCTGTGCATTTGTCTTTGTTTTTATGTTGTACAACTCCAGTTTTCTCTAAGCAAACTAGTGATGGAGCAAGAAGTGTTTACCAAGAGTTTGTATCATTAAGTAGTTGAGGGAGTTTAACAAATTATTTTTAATTTAATTCTTTTCAAACTGTCATATTAATATGTAACCTGAACATTTTGCCATTTTGTAAATTAATTCGCTTGATTACCAGCCTCTAACATCACTTATCCTTAATCTAAATTGCATTAAATTCTTCTTCTCTTGTAGAACTAATCGCACACTTTTGCCCTTGTCTGTGAAGGCAGGAATTATATAACATTTATTCTTCATTGCAGAGTATTTGACAGTGTGTAGTAGCTGCTCAGCAAATATTTGTTAATTAATAATGAACAATCACATAATCAATTTTTCTGATTGTTTATTTTGAAAGGAATTACAGTCTTAAAAATCACAAAACCAGATGCATTATTATCCTCCAGAAACTGACAGTCTGATAAAAGCTTCAAATTTTTTAAACTTTTGATTTTTCCTGAGATATCCTAAGATATTTTCTCTTTTCATTTTTATGACTTCTGCCGCTCAGGCTGCACATCAGTGTGTGGAGTGGATTGGAGGTAGGGAAGGCGTAGTGGAGGGAGAGGTGTGTGGTCCCTGTGGTGGCTCCTTTTCCTTGGAGCTCCTCAGGGAGAAGGAAGAAGACCCCATCAAATCTAGCCTCCTATTTTGTCTTCTCCCTAGTTTCATGCTCTTTGCAGTAACCCTTGGGATGCTTATCTTGGCTTCATTACCCTCCATTTTTCTCAACCCTTAGCAAGCTGGTCTCTGACTCACTCTTAAGGATTTTTGTTCTCTCCAAAAGCACCAATATCTTATTGTTTGCCAAATCCAGAGATATTTATCAGTCCTCATCTGGCTTTGTCTCTCTGCCAAACCTCTCTGCTGATTTAACTTCTCCATTCCAATGTTTAACATAACTACAGTCAGAGTTTAAAAATCCAAGCTCCTATTCATTTCTTCACCCATCCGGTTATAGAGGAAATACAAACCAAAATATATTCTATTATTGTACTTTCATCTGCTGTAATTGTGTATTTACTGACATTTCTAATTAAACAATTTGCAACTCAAGCCTAGGTTTTTTTTGATGCTTTTCTATTGATATTGATTATTCAACATTAATTATCTCTCTTGACAGATATACAAAATTTGCATTTTAAGATGTTTTTGGACAAATATGCATAAAATATTTGATGCTATCAGCAATTTGCTGTTCAGTTTTAGTATTATGTATTTGGTTATGAAAGTTTCTAGGACTAGAATTATGGACAGATTTAAGACACATTTAGAAGGGAAAACTACAAGTAAAAAGTGTTGGTAAAGATTGGTATAGCCCTAAC
>NW_005359554.1:0-744 GCF_000412655.1 Myotis brandtii | reverse complement strand
CTATCAAAATACCAATGGCATATTTCACAGAACTAGACTAATCCAAAAATTTATATGCCACAAAAGAAGACCCTGAATAGCCACATCAATCTTGAGAAAGAACAAAGTTGGAGGCATCATGCTACTTGATATCAACCTGTACTACAGGCTATAGTAATCCAAATAGCATGATACTGGCATAAAAACAGACATATGGATCAAAGGAACAAAATAGAGATCCCTGAAATAAACACACCCCTCTATGAGCAATTCATATTTGACAAGGAGGCAAGAACATACAATGGTGTAAAGACAGTCTATTCAATAAATGGAGTTGGGACATTGGACAGATACACACACACACAAAAGAGAAACTAGACCACTTTCTTACACCACATACAAAACATGGATTAAAGATTTAAATACAAGACTTGAAACCATAAAACGCCTAGAAGAAAACATAGGCAGTGAAATCTCTGACATTTCTCTTAGTGAGATTTTTTTTCCTGATATATATCTTCCTTGGGCAAGAGAAACAAAAGAAAAAAAAAATAAACCAGAAACCAATGGAACTATATCAAATGCTATAAAAAGTTTGTGTATAGCAAAGAAAACCATCGACAAAATGAAAAGACAAACAAACTAAATTGAAACAGACTCATAGATACAGAGAACAGACTGATGGTTGCCGGGGGGTTAAGGCACTGAGTGAAGAAAGTGAAAGGATGAAGAAGTACAAATTGGTAGTTACAAAATAGTCACAGT
>NW_005359553.1:0-539 GCF_000412655.1 Myotis brandtii | reverse complement strand
CCTAAACACAAAAAAATATATATTCTTTGGGAAAATTATGATAATAAACAAATCAGTTTGGAGGAAGAAATCATGACCATCTTTATCCCAGATTCTTAACTTGTTTGGGGCACATTAATATAAGTGACAGCTGATTAAACTATACTGTCTATTAATTTACTAGTACTTCCCCATCCTGTGCTTTTTCTTCTCTAAGAACATAAGTAATCTGTGACATCAAGTAGAGATTTAAGAGGGTATATGTGAATCAAAAGGAAAGTGGAGCCCTGGCTAGTGTGTGGCTTGGTTGGAGCATCCTCCCATGCACCGAAAGGTCATGAGTTCAATTCCCAGTCAGAGCACATACCTAGGTTGTGGGTTCAGTACCTGGTTGGATGCATACCAGAAGCAACCAGTGATGTTTTGCTCTCATCTCTCTCTCTCTCTCTCTCTCTCTCTCTCTCTCCCCCCTCATCCGTGTTTCCTTCTCTCCCTCTCTCTAAATTCAATAACAATTGAAAAAACAAAAAATAAAATAAAAACAAAACTGAAATTTAGAA
>NW_005359552.1:593-941 GCF_000412655.1 Myotis brandtii | reverse complement strand
TATGTAACAAAATAAAAAGTATATTCCAGATAATTTTAAAAAGAAAAAAAAAGATACTGGTACTTTGTACTGAGTTCAAACCCTTCCCTCTTTCCTCTGAAATTATTTTTCTGATTTTAACAGCGAATCATATCCACGGTGGAGCGCGTGGAGAATGAGGGGTTGCAAAAGAAGAAAATAAAATCCCTCAATCCTCAGCAAGGTCCCTCTGGCAGATGGGGTCCCTTGGCCTGGCCTGCGGGGTTTGGGCTGAAACTAGCTCTCCGACATCCCCTGAGGGGTCCCGGAGTGCGAGAGGGCACTCTGCAAAGTTGCTGTCGTACAGGGTGTGGAACGCAAATGCAAGTA
>NW_005359552.1:0-582 GCF_000412655.1 Myotis brandtii | reverse complement strand
GACAGTGCCCCAGCAACAACATAACCCACGGCCGAAGGTGGAATCACGTGGCCCCGCAAGGGATCGGGCTCCCTCCTCTCTGGTTTCAGGGTGTGTCACCTGAGAACCGCTGCTGCCAAGTCACTGCAGCTTGGCAGCTCCTGCGCTGAGCATCTGCCCCCTGGTGGTCAGTGCACATCATAGCAACTGGTCAGATGGTAGGAGGGACACTTAGCATATTAGCCTTTTATATATATATATAGGTTTTTATTGATTTCAGAGAGGAAGGGAGAGGGAGAGATAGAAACATCAATGATGGGAGAATATCATTGATCAGCTGCCTCCTGCACGCCCTCTACTGGGGATCTAGTCTGCAACCCGGGCATGTGCCCTTGACTGGAATCGAATCCAGGACCCTTCAGTCCACAGGTCAGCGTTCTATCCACTGAGCAAAACCAGCTAGGGCTTTTTTCCTTTCAAAAATGATCTGGGATATACTTAAAAACATTTTTTAAAAATCCTCACCTACGGATATTTTTCCTTGCTTTTTAGAGAGAGTAGAAGAGAGGGAGGGATGTGGGGGAGAGAGAGAAACATCAATGT
>NW_005359551.1:0-1068 GCF_000412655.1 Myotis brandtii | reverse complement strand
CTACAAATAATATAATTATTTCTGATGTTCAGTACTCGGGCAAATTTTCCCTCTCATTTTACCAATCTCTTTAGATGTACAGCAGAATATCAACTAATTGAAGATGAAGTTTACTGCATTAGTCTGTTCATGAATTTAGCACAACTATTCTAGTGAGTTAATGTAGAATATTCTGATAACCACCATACTATTGTCCATGTTTATAAGTTTGTTTTGTTTCTTTATTTGTTGATTTCTATTGTCTGCAGTTTTAAAACAGCTGTTACTGAGTTAAGAAATTGCCACTGTTTTCCTCATTTAGCAGGAGGAAAACAATTAATTACATGATGAACTGGAAGATTTCCCTTTTGTGTTATAGTTGACACTTTGGTCTCAAACTTTATTATACATCTAACATACATTGGGCACCTACTATGTGCCAGGCACCAGATAGATCCCTAAAAGGACAATGGTGAGCAAAAACAGTTACAACTTATAACCTACAAATGAACTTAAAATTACCAACCTGAGAGGCACTTTAAGGAATATTATAGAATGCTCAAACTGTGGGACTCACACATTCTGTACCTCCTGACCCTAATGACCTGTTTTCTATCTCATGGTTCTCTCAAACCCTTTCTGATACCAAGTTCCACATGGTCTTAAAAACGTATTTCTTTTCTTATTGATCATGACCATTCTAACAGGTATGAGTGATATTTCAATGTGGATTTTATTTGCATTTCCCCAATAGCTAGTGAAGTTGAGCATTTTTTCATGTGTCTGTTGGCTATTTGCATGTATTCTTGGGAAAATTGTCTGCCCATTTTTTAGTTGAAATGCTTGGGGGGTTTTTGTTGTAGTTGAGTTGAATGAGTTCTTTATATGTGTTGGATATTAGCCCCTTTAGTGGAGGCATTGTTTGCAAATATTTTCTCCCATTTGACTGGTTGCCTTTTATTTTGAAATCTTAAATTTGCCTTTCAATTTTTAGGGTGATTTCATGTATAGGCACTTTGAATACTTTTACATGAATTACATTATTTTTTCAATTAATTCCACTGATTTTAATAAACACATCTCCATTTG
>NW_005359550.1:0-1049 GCF_000412655.1 Myotis brandtii | reverse complement strand
TATATTCTTAGGGGAAAATAAAAAGAGAGATGGTAAATATAAAAATATTGACAGTAATTATCTTAAGATTGTTGATTTGGGGAGGTTTTTTCTTATACCCTCAATTTTTCTACAGTGATCATTGAATACTTCTGTAATCAGAAAAAAACACACACACACACACATTTTTTAACCTGGCCTATCAGCAGAAAGGATTGATACCAAATACAGTTTGATTATAAATGCAGACATTTAGAAAGTAATGGGAACTTGAATGTGGATAGACTATAATAAATGGAGTTGAGATACTTAATTTTTCCTAGAAATGCGTTAAATTACCAAGCTGATACAAGAGGCTGTTGGAATTTATTATGCAATTTTCACCAAATTTGAATCTTATCTTCATTGTAATGTAGCTTTAAATTTTAAAAAAACTTGAGTGATGATCTATTATTAGTTAAGCAGAATCAGCAGGGAGAAACCCCATAACCAGAAGGGATGGTTGAGCTCCTTGATTTTACAGAGAAGAAAGAGGACTCCTAGAGGGACTACAGTCGTGCACCACTCAACTGCAGGGATGTGTTATGAGGACTGTGCGGCATTGGGCGGTTTTGTCACTGTGAACATCATGTAGTGTAACTCTACAGACCCAGATGGGATAGCGGTTATACTATAGCACACTGCACATGTAGGCTGTGCGGTTTAGCCTATTGCTTCTGGGCTACAACCCTGTGCATATGTCACTGTACTGAACACTGTAGGCAATTATAACACAATGGTATTTGTGTATCTAAACATAGACAAGGTATAGCAAAAAATATGGTGTTAAATATAAAAATGGTACACCTGTATAGGGCGCTTACCATGGGTGGAGCTTGCAGGACCGGATGAGTCAGGGAATGAGTGTGAAGGCTAGGACGTTACTATAAACTACTATAGACTATGCGAAATTTATAAAATAACACAAGATTAAATCAAGCACAAGAGAAAATGCTGCAACCGTGAGATGCAGTAACACGAGACTCACAAGGCGGCCACCAGTGTAACATGGCATACTGTCATACAACTGT
>NW_005359549.1:0-775 GCF_000412655.1 Myotis brandtii | reverse complement strand
TTTGGGGTTTGCTTGTTACTAGAGCAGAACTAAGCCCCTAAACCCATCCTCAGATGTGGCATCTGACACTTGAATTCTCTCTCGTGTGTGCTGATGCCCTTATCCGTGAAACCAGAATTGGGACTATGATGAGAAGTAAGGCACTTGCCACAGGAGCAAAATTTAAGGGGGCACCAAAGAACTCAATAGTCGAGATGACTATTATTTGAATGCAGTAATTTGACAAAATGAAAATTAATGCAAAACATTCATGATGATAAAAAAAATAGCAAAATGTTAAATTAAGATGGGGTCTGTCACAGCAAGTATTGAGACATTGTAGAACAGAGGCCCAGGGAACAATCAATCTTTGCTCCTCATTTGTCTCAGTGTAGTCCCTGCTCTGGTGAACAGCCAAGATGCTCTGCCTGGAGGCTTTCTATGGCCCCTGTGTCCCCAGGTCAGAATTCATAGGGAGTTTGCATCCCTGGGAATGACCCTCCATCTCTTTTGGTGGATCAGTACCCCAGCTCCCTCACTCCTCAACAGTGTGTCCTACACACTCTCTCAGAGGTCCCTGGAGGGACTGAGCCCCAGGTGCCCACCATAGAAATGTGCTCATTCAAACTCTCAGTATTTGCTATCTATACCTCCCTATTTCATGACTCTTTATCACTACTCATGTTTTCTAAGATTCCTTTATAATAAAATGCTTGCACTCAACCCTTGTCTGAAGCTTTGCAGTCAGGAAAAGCCAGCCCAAGGCAGATGTCTATTACAGTTGTATTTCAAACTA
>NW_005359548.1:0-1257 GCF_000412655.1 Myotis brandtii | reverse complement strand
GTGCTTTTAATCTTAAAAAAAATAACCAACTTGCCCAACCAGTGTGGATTAGTGGTTGAGCATCAACCCATGAACCAGGAGGCCACAGTTCAATTCCCAGTCAGGGCACATGCCTAGGTTTCGGGCTCCATCCCCCGCAGGGGACGTTCAGAAGGCAGCCAATCTATGTATGATTCTCTCTCATCATTGATGCTTCTCTCTCTATCTCCCTCTCCCTTCCTCTCTCTGAAATCAATAAAAATATATTTTTAAATAACCAAATGATTAGGAAAAACTGCTTTTAAATTCTCTTAAAAACAAACACAACCCATTCCTTTCCTTTGCAATAGCATTCCTTCTAAATTTCAAAATGTTACCAGAAAGGGAGCCAGATCCTGAACTGATTTGCTTAAGGCCTGCCTGTAGTGTGTGGGTTCTCAGGGGAGATCTCAATAGAGTTTTCATCAACTTTCCCAGATATCCCGTTTAAGTGTCACAGTCTCTAATAATAGGTCAGTGCCAGGGCAGGCAGTCTAAACCACATTATCAGCAATATTACAGGGAAGGGAAGGCCTCCCTGGGGCCAGTTTTGCCCATTACTAGGCACCCAGGGCTCTCCACCCTTATGGCCTTCCATATAAGGCTGTAAATTGCTTGTCCAGTTTGTTCAGCTGTCTCAGTTGCCTAATTCCACTTGCCAAGGAATTTTCCTAGCTTCTTACTATCCAGTTTCAAAAAGAGAAAACATACAGAAGTTATTATTAAAAACTTGTATCATTAATAATACAAATGTTATCATATACATCTTTAGTCATTATTAAAAATTGGACTATATATAAAATGTTTGAGAAAGATCCAAAGAACAAGTGTAATTATTATTATCACTAATATTCATAGACAGGTAAAGATAATCAATTTGTAGTTATACAGGCCTTGTCGGTGTCTTGGGATAGCTTTTGATCTCTCATGTCAGTGACCTATCATTCTCAAGAAGTCATTGTTCACTATAGGTGGAGGCAAGTGTCCGAGACAGGGGCAGGTGCCCATTTGTGGTTGGGCACCTGATAAGGTCCCTTAAACAATGGTGGAGAGTTTTTCATTGATGTTTTTTCCAATTGACAAAATAAGTCATGGTCTCTGAAGTCTTCATGTGAGGAGAGCACTCTGTAAATAAATGTCACTATTTTATCTGTTATAGTTGGTTAAAAAGTTTCTGATAATAATTCAGAATTTCTTTTTTGATAAGGTTGGTTCATATGTCTCTTCATCTAGATCAGC
>NW_005359547.1:0-728 GCF_000412655.1 Myotis brandtii | reverse complement strand
CTTGACAAAGTGGTCATTGAAGGCAATGCCAGCCCCAACATCAAAGGTGGAGGAGTGGGTGTTACTGTTAAAGTCGCAGGAGACCACCTGGTCCTCAGTACAGCACAGGATGCCCTTGAGGGGGCCTTCTGATGCCTGCTTCACTACCTTCTTGATATCATCGTATTTGGCAGCTTTCTCCAGGCGGCAGGTCAGATCCACAACCGACACATTGGGAGTGGAGACACAGAAGGCCATGCCAGTGAGCTTCCCATTCAGCTCAGGGATGACCTTGCCCACAGCCTTGGCAGCGCCAGTAGAAGCAGGGATGATGTTCTGGGCAGCCCCTCAGCCATCACGCCACAGCTTCCCAGAGGGGCCATCCACAGTCTTCTGGGTGGCGGTGATGGCATGGACTGTGCTCATGAGTCCATCCACGATGCCAAAGTTGTTTGGATGACCTTGGCCAGGGCCCAAGCAGTTGGTGGTGCAGGAGGCATTGCTGACAATCTTGAGGGAGTTGTCATACTTGTCATGGTTCACACCCATCACAAACATGGGGGCATCCACAGAAGGGGCAGAGATGATGACCCTCTTGGCTCCGCCCTTCAAGTGAGCCCCAGCCTTCTCCATGGTAGTGAAGACACCGGTGGGATCCACAACATACTCAGGACCAGCATCACCCCATTTGATGTTGGCGGAATCTCGCTCTTGGAAGATGGAGATGGACTTCCCGTTGATGACCAGCT
>NW_005359546.1:0-467 GCF_000412655.1 Myotis brandtii | reverse complement strand
TGCTGACTGACTGGCTCACTCAACTTGTGCATGAGTCGCACGCGCACACCTCCCCTGCGCCCTGTCTCCTGTCGCCAGACTGACCGACTGACACCCCCCACTTCTTCTAAAGCCATTTCTTCAAAATAGACTCGCCCAGGCCGAAAACCGACTTCTGCATGAATGGATAAAAAAGTTGTGGTGCATTTACAAAATGGAATACTATGCAGCTGTAAAAAAGAAAGAACACTTACCATTTGCAATAACATGGATAAACCTGAAGAGTATTATGCTAAGGGAAATAAGCCAGTCAGAGAAAGATAAGTATCACATGATCTCATTCATATGTAGAATCTAATGAATAAAAGAAACTCATGAATAAAATATATCCAGAGACATAGAAGCATGGAACAGACTGTTGAATCACAGAGGGAAGGTGAGAGAGGCTAGTTGGGTGGGAAGAGATCGACCAAAGAACTTGTATGCAT
>NW_005359545.1:0-919 GCF_000412655.1 Myotis brandtii | reverse complement strand
GGGGGAGAATGGAGGAAGATTAACCACTATTTTTCTTTTTCAAATCATTTATAATTTAACTTCTCCTCATAATAAATAGCATTTCCTCCCTAATAATTACTACTGCTTTATCACAGAAAGGTGCAAAATGACACGCAAAGATTCCTTTCTCTTAGAACGGAGTGTAACATTTTAAAGAGCAAATCAAAACCCCTTATTGACTTTTCGACTGTCGTTTCCATTGGTTTCATAGTGAGCCCTGGTTATTTGGAAGCATGTGGTCCCCATACTAAATGACAGAAACTGCTTATCCTAAGGGTGTCAGGAAGACTGGACCCATATCTACAAGCACGAAACACATGGACCCTTACGTACGTCTTGGCAGCCTGAGCATCAGATTGTCCCTCAGCTGATGTGGCCCCAGGCAGTTATGGACCGAAGCTCAGCTGAAATGAAAGGGTTGCCCTGTGCATAGGTGGCTCCAGGGAACACAGAGGCCACCCTTGCCATGCCATCCTTCTTGATTATGACCCTTTTGTTCACTTAACCACACTGTGAACTTGCTGCTTCTCTTTTGCCTTCTCTCATGTCCTGAAGGATTACACACTACCTCCCTTTTTAAAATTTTTCATTTATTGTTGAGAGAGAGAGAGAGAGAGATTTATTGTTCCACTTATTGATGTATTCATTGGTTGATACTTGTATGTGCTCTGACCGGGGATTGAACCCGCAACCTTGGTGTATTGAGACAACGCTCTAATTCTAACCAACTGAGCTACCTGGCCAGGGCAGACTCCCTTCCTTCCCCCTCCAGTCAGGGCATCCTTCTAACAGCAGGTATTCAGAGCACAGTGGTAGCAGCCTCCACAGCAAAGTCAATTTTATTGTTTTATTTTATATTTTTACATATTTTTTTATTGATTTCAGAGAGGAAAGGAGA
>NW_005359544.1:0-846 GCF_000412655.1 Myotis brandtii | reverse complement strand
GCAAAGTGTCCCCTCAGGAGTTCGACTGGGAGACCAGTTCGATTACTCGATATGACGTGTGCCGACCACTAGGGGACAGCGCAGAATGAAGGAAGGCCCTGGCAGGCAGTCCGAAGGCCCAGATTGGCCCTGAACCAGCCAGGCCTAGGGACCCTACCCATGCACAAATTTCGTGCACTGGGCCTTTAGTGAGGGAATAAAAAAAGGGGTTTTTGAAGGGTCTGTGAGTAGTTTATCACAGATAAACAAAGTAAGTTTTGTCAGTAAGTATTATGAAAGTCATTTCAGGAGAATGATTCTTTGCAGTAAACCATCTTCTGAACACAAAGGGGTGGGAAGATTTCTTGAACTTATTGTTTTCCAGGATTACAGGGTTTGAGTAAAGTGGAACATTGTTAAGAACCACACTCCTATACAGACCAAATAATCAATATTATATAACTTTCTTCACCCTAATAGTTTTTTTTAAAATCTTTTTTACAATTTGGTAGGTCCTAAAGTATCTAGGACTTTGACCTAAGAATCAGAGAGATTGAAGGCCTCTAAGATCACAGAGCTAGTTATTGCAGAGTTCAGACAAGAGGAACCAAGTCCCAGGTTCTTACTACAACAGCACCTCTATGAAAATGAAGATGACTCTGCTCAGAGGTAGGAGGAAGACATGGAAATATCAACTGCGAGATAAGGTCCTGCAGACTTATAAGGTAAAGATAGGTGAGGGAATTTCCTTAAAGAACTGGGCCAGAGGTGCTTTAATAGTCTGTTACATGCATGTCATCATTCAACAACATTTATTGTGCATTTGTAGTAGGCAGTGGAATAGGCATGAGCAGAGCAAGGACGATG
>NW_005359543.1:0-614 GCF_000412655.1 Myotis brandtii | reverse complement strand
CCTCAAGAAAAAAATAAAAAACTCCTTAGAAAACACGATTATCTAGCCTTTCAATGCTCTGACGCTTCGGCAAGCCCAGATGGCCAGGCCGGGACTTGGTCACTGGGCGGGGGCATGGACATCCATCCAAAGAGGGGGGGGAGTGGAGGGGGTCGACCCAGGGCCGAAGAGCCGTCCCGCCTTCTGCTGGTCCAGAAGCGCCAATGCAAGCCTCCTCCCCTAAACTTGGCGCCCAACCAGGTGATGCATTCAGTCCTGGGGCGGCTGATTGGTCCAGCGGGTGGCTGATTTGGCTCCGCCCACCACGCTCTGGGGGTATAAAAGAAAGCAGCGTCTTCTTTGCAGAGCTTTTCTCAGCCCTAGGCTTGTGGTCAAGGTCGTCGTCCTCGTTCTCCAAAGGGAGCTTTCAGGGGACAAATCTCACCAAGACCCGGTGGTACCGGGACAGAGAAGCCGCCGAAGCACCTGGGTAGGCTGCTGATCCACGGAACGCTGTCTCCGTGTCGTTTCTTCTTTGGCGACTCCAGCCAAACCTTTGGGAACACCTGGAACTCCTGGAGAACACTACTCCCAAAATAAAAAAAAAAAGAGAAAATAAAATGGCACTTTAAAAA
>NW_005359542.1:0-879 GCF_000412655.1 Myotis brandtii | reverse complement strand
CCACTCAGGCCCTTTTGACAGATGTGTGAGCCCTAACATAAATGAACCCCAGTGGGCTATATCTTTGTAATCTGCAAACTAGCAGGGGCCCTGGTAGTGAGCAGACCCAAAGAATGAAATCTGCAAGAACATGGATGGACCTAGAGGGTACTGTGCTAGTGAAATAAATCAGACAGAGGAAGACAAATACCATATGATTTTACTTATATATGGATTCTAAAAAACAAAATAAATGAACAAGCAGACCAGAAACAGACTCACTGTTACAGAGAATATTTTGACGGTTGCCAAATGGGAGGGGACTTGGGAGGATGGGTGAAAAGGCGATGGGATTAAGACAGTGGTCGGCAAACTCATTAGTCAACAGAGCCAAATATCAACAGCACTTCTTCAAAATAGACTCGCCCAGGCCGAAAACCGACTTCTGCGCATGGGCCACGAAGTTTCAATAGCACTGTACGTGTGTGCCCGCACGTGGTATTTTGTGGAAGAGCCACACTCAAGGGGCCAAAAAACCGCATGTGGCTTGAGAGCCGCAGTTTGCCAACCACTGGATTAAGAGTTGGTTGTTACAGAATGGGTCATGGGGATATAAAGTGCAGCCTAGGGAATACGGTCAATAATATTGTAATAACTATGTATGGCGTCAGATGGGTACTAGGTTTATTAGGTGCTCACTTTGTAAGTTATATAAATTCTAATCACTGGTTGTACAGCTGAAACTAATATAATGTAATTTTCAATCATAATTGAAAAATAAAAATTATTTTAAAAAATCAAAGAAGAGAAGCATGACTTTTGTGTTAGACCCTGCTCTAAAACCTTACATGACTCTCAATTGCACCCTTGTCACAAGACACCCTCTGTTCTTATATTAAA
>NW_005359541.1:0-217 GCF_000412655.1 Myotis brandtii | reverse complement strand
TAGCCTTTTATATATGTAGAATAAACTTGCTTAATTAAACCTGTTTTCTGATTTAACTAAAATTTTTCCAGCCCAGTGAAGCACCCCAACTTCTCTTTCAGGTAATTGTCAGCAACACAGCAGTAAATATCCAAGTTGAGTGTCCTTTTGCCATTAAGACCCCTTAAAAATTGTGTAGACTTTCTATTCATCAGATTATATGCTAATCCATTTGTTG
>NW_005359540.1:0-833 GCF_000412655.1 Myotis brandtii | reverse complement strand
ATAACAATCATAGCAGCAAAAAGAAAAAAGATATTTAAAAAGTAGGATAATTTAAAGATCTTTGGGATAACATGAAGCATAACAATATCCATGTTGTAGGTGTAATAAAAGGAGAAGAGAGAGATCAAGGAATTGAGAGCCTATATCAGTGATGGCGAACTTTTTGAGCTCGGTGTGTCAGCATTTTGAAAAACCCTAACTTAACTCTGGTGCCGTGTCACATATAGAAATTTTTTGATATTTGCAACCATAGTAAACCAAATACTTATATTTTGATATTTATTTTATATATTTAAATGCCATTTAACAAAGAAAAATCAAACAAAAAAATGAGTTTGCGTGTCACCTCTGACACGTATGTCATAGGTTCGCCATCACTGGCCTATATGAAGAAACACTATCTGAAAATTTTTCTCATCTGGTGAAGGAAAAGCAAAACAAGTCCAGGAAGCACAGAGAATCCCAAACAAAATGGACCCAATAAGACTCTTACCAAGATACATCATAATTTAAATGCCAAAAGTTAAAGACAATGAGAGAATCTTAAAAGCCACAAGAGAAAAGCAGTCAGTTACTTACATGGGAGCTCCTATAAGACTTCCAGCTGATTTCTCAACAGAAACATTTCAGGCCAGAAAGGATTCACATGAAATATTCAAAGTAATGAAAACCAAGGAAATACAACCAAGGCAACTTTACCCAACAAGGCTATCATTTATAATTGAAGGAGAAATAAAGAGCTTCCCAGAAAAAAAAAGCTAAAGGAATTTGTTACCATAAAACCATTATTACAAGGTATGTTAAAAGCTTTGCTTTAAGAAGCAAAAGAAGGA
>NW_005359539.1:0-532 GCF_000412655.1 Myotis brandtii | reverse complement strand
CACTGATGAGAGTGCTAGCTTGTGCACTGGAGGGCTAAGGTTCAATTCCCAGTCAAAGACAGGTACCTGGGTTGCAGGTCCGCTCCCCTTTCTCAGTAGGGGCACATATGGGAGGCAGACTTTGGGGGTCGAACGACCCTTTCACAGGGGTCGCCTAAATACATCCTGCATATAAGATATTTACATTACAATTCATAACAGTAGCAAAATTACAGTTTTGAAGTAGCGACGAAAATAATTTTATGGAATACTGTGGCCCTGGAGAAGAACCAAGATGGCGGCATAGGTTAACGCCGGAGTTTGCTGCCTCGAACAACCACTTCAAAAATACAACCAGAAGACGGAACGGACATCACCCAGAACCACAGGAAGGCTGGCTGAGGAGAGATTCTACAACTAGAAAAAAAAAGAAATCCATACCGAGACTCAGAGGAGGCGCAGTGTGGAGATGAAAAACTAAGGTGCGGAGTGCATGTGGAGCGGGCCCGCAGCGGTGGGCACGGTTGTTGTTTTCAATCGGGAGGGAGTTTCA
>NW_005359538.1:0-750 GCF_000412655.1 Myotis brandtii | reverse complement strand
CTTCTTCTTCTTCTTCTTCTTCTTCTTCAAGAATACTTGGCTTCGGCTGTGTCAGGGAGCTCTACAACTCTACAACACCAGTGGCAAATGTTCCTGTAACAGCTTTGGTGCACATCTCTTCATGGCTTGTAATGAAGAACCAGCATAAATCATTTAAATTTTATTTGAGAACATTCTGTGTTGCACATCTAACAGAGATTCATTGGCATCTAATTTTCCCTCATGCACACATTCTCCTGTGAGAGAAGGAAGGTCAGAAATTATGGTCTTCATTTTATAGAAGAGGCAATTGCACAAAAATGAAAACTCACAATGCAAGAAACTACTAGTTTCATTTGCATTAATTTTCCCATCCTACTGAGTTTGTGTCGTCCAAACTTAGGTAAGGCCATCTCTATGGTCCACCTTTATGTAACCTTGTTTCTCCCCTGCATAAGAGAAGAAAAGACTAAATTAAAAACTGATTTGTCATATAGAGTGTGGTGGCATTAACTTTCCCAACATGTTTATTATTTCCATTTAGAGAATGTGGTGCACAGTGGGTTTTTGCCACTAACCACAGAACTCCAGAGGACTTCTTGGAGTACACCTTGGTGAGTTGCTGTAGATGGCACATTCTTTCTCTTATTTGCCAAGTAATTAAATTTCTGCCATGCCTACCATTTTGTGTGTGTGTGTGTGTGAGAATCACATTACATTGGTAAAAATGTTGCTACTTTATCATTTCCCCCTCTCTTCTTCAGTGTTTAT
>NW_005359537.1:0-751 GCF_000412655.1 Myotis brandtii | reverse complement strand
AAGCTCTCATAGAAACAGCTCTTTAGTTACGAGGATAGAGATTACATTTCTATTTCCAGTAAAAAAACTTGGCGTTTTTAAAAAACCAGGCATAAAAAACTTAAAAATTCAAGCCTATAGAGTTCTAAACACGATGTTAGTTAGATTAAATCTCTAAGAAGTCAAAAAAATAGAACCTGGAATTGAATGGGAATGTATCTGAAACGCTAGCATTACATGTAAATATAGCATTATTGTCGACGGGGCCATGTTCTAAGACTGAAAAAAGACTTTCAAACAGCTGTGAAATGATGAATATACAGTTTACTTTTATAATTCCTGTACAATCTGTTAGATATTTAAAAGAAACCAGGTTACAACCCTTTAAAATTCAAATCTATAGACCTCAGAACACTATGTGAGTTAGACTGAACCTTTAAGAAATCAAAATGATAGAACCCGGAATTGTATGGGAATGTATCTAAAATGCTAGGATTACATGTAAATACAGCCTTACTGTCGACGGGGCCGTGTTTCAACACTGAGAACTGACTTTCAAACAGCTGTGAAATGACGAATATACAGTTTATATTTATAATTCCTGTTCAATCCATTAGGTAATTAAGAGAAACCTGGTTACAACCCTTGAAAATTCACATCTATAGAGCTCAGAACACTATGTGAGTTAAACTGAACCTTTAAGAAATCAAAATCATAGAAACAGGAATTGTATAAGAAGGTATCTGAAACGCCAGAAATACATGTAAATAGA
>NW_005359536.1:0-706 GCF_000412655.1 Myotis brandtii | reverse complement strand
TCCCCCCACGCCCATCGCACTGCTCTCGGCCTTGGCTTCATGCTCCGGCAGCCTGTTGGTCCCTCCGCCTTAGATGACCTTCTCTGGTGGCCTCCGTGGTCGGTTCTGTTTCCCCTCTGGCTCCCAGGCCGGGTCACCAGGCCGCAGCTCCAGGCTGCAGCGTGGACCGGTCTCCACCTCAGCAGGACTCCGGCCAAGCACACATTCTGATGACCAACCACCGCGAATATTTAGACCTGGGTGTCCACAGACTCGCGGAATCCACAGCTCTCTGCTTCAGGAGTTAACTTATTCCATGCAACATTCTACATTGGACACATGGCATCATACACTGGCCCAACCCCAGAATGTACAGCACCGAGAGGGAGCCCTCATGTGGACACGGACTTGGGGCCTAAGGCCGTGTCCGCGCTCCCCATTGCTGGGGGTGCTGGTGAGGGGCAGGCTGTGTACACGTGGGGCCGGGGGCGCAGGACATCTCAAGGCCTTCCCCTCCATGTTACTGGGCCTAAAACTGCTCTAAAAATAGGCTTAATTTTTAAAAAATTAAATGATTTGGGCATATAGAAATGTACAAAAAATATTTAACAACCCCCTGAGTTCCCGCCACCCACTTTAGAAATTGAACCGCTGGGAGCCCTCCGTGCACCGGCCCCTGTGCTCTCCCTGCCTGTCCTCCAGCGAAGCGCCCCCTTGCGCTCTTCCA
>NW_005359535.1:0-541 GCF_000412655.1 Myotis brandtii | reverse complement strand
GGTGTACAAACTAGTTATTTAACATTTATGTACCTAATGAAGTGATCACATGATAAGTCTAGTAACTACCCAACACCATATAAGGTTATTATAATACTAGAGGCTCGGTGCACAAAATTTGCACACTGGGGGGGGGGTGTACCCTCAGCCCGGCCTGCACCCTATTGCAGTCCAGGAGCCCTCGGGGGGTGTCCGGGAAGCGGGCCTACGCCGGCAGTCAGACATCCTTAGTGCTGCCAGATCTTAGCTATTGTAAATTGCACTGCTATGAATATAGGGTGCATACATTCTTTCTGATTGGTGTTTCAGGTTTCTTAGGATACATTCCTAGAATTGGAGTCACTGGGTCAAATGGCAGTTCCATATTTAATTTTTTGAGGAAACTCCATACTGTTTTCCAGAATGGCTGCATCAGTCTGCATTCCCACCAGCAGTGTACTAGGGTTCTCTTTTCTCCGCATCCTTGCCAGCACCTGTCATTTGTTGATTTTTTAATGGTAGCTATTCTGTCAGGTGTGAGGTGATACCACATTGTCATTTT
>NW_005359534.1:0-792 GCF_000412655.1 Myotis brandtii | reverse complement strand
ATCTGCACAGCAGCGCTGGTGTGGTGAGCAAGCCAGGTGTCCTGTTTCCATTGGACAGGTGGGGAAACACTCGGGGAGAATAAGAAACTTGTCCAGGGATGGAGACAAGGTAAACAGGGGACTCAGCCCTTAGAATGATGGGTTCTGTCATCATCTCTAGCTGAAGGTCACACTTTTCCAGACTGTGGTATTATCCAATCTCTAGTCTTTGAACATTGCCCATTAATAAATAATGTGTTTGCTCCGTGAAGGGATCTGTTAATCAGTATAGCTATTTGAAATGCGCAGGGGATGTTTAAGTAGCGTATTTAAAAACAAACATTATATATAGGCTGCACTTGCATAGTGGGCCCTCTCTTCTTGCACGGACAGTGGGGTTGTTTGGAGTGGCCTGCAGGGAGCGTGCCGAGGGCAGATTTAGAAGTTTGACTTTGTAAATATTTCTAAATTTTCTATGTTAAAAAGTGTAAAACAGAATTTGATTATAAACTAAGAGAATAGCCCTAGTCGGTTTGGCTCAATGGATAGAGTGTCGGCCCACGGACTGAAGGGTCCCGGGTTCGATTCTGGTCGAGGGCATGTACCTTGGTTGCAGGTTCCCTGGCCCTGGTTGGGGTGAGTGCAGGAGGCACTCAACCGATGTGTCTCTCTCACATCCATGTTTCTCTCTGTGTGTCTCCCCTTCCCTTCTACTCTCTCTAAAAATCAGTGGAAAAATACCCTTGGGTGGGGATTAGCAAAACAAACAAACAAACAAAAAATTCTAGCACTCACATGTCCCAACCCTGCAGG
>NW_005359533.1:362880-365809 GCF_000412655.1 Myotis brandtii | reverse complement strand
TAATAACTTAATCAATAAAAAAATAAAATAAAATAAATTGACATCTACAGTAATAAAAGACAAAGATGCTAATTGGCAGTACCTTTGCTACGTCCATCAGCCAATCAGAAGAGTATACAAATTAACCCAACAAAGATGGCCGTTAAATTTGCATACTGCAGGTGGCATCAGGGTCTCTGATATCTGACCCGGGGAGGGGGGGCAGGCAGCACCATAAGCCGCCCTCAGGTCCAGGCCTCTGATCCATGACCTAGAGAGGCAGGCAGGCAGCTCCAGATGCTGCCCGCGGGGTCCCGGCCCCAGACTAAGACGAGGGAAGCGGGGCAGGCAGCACCAGACACTGCCCACAGGATCCGAGCCTCTGATCTGTGACCTGGGGAGATGGGGCAGACAGCACCAGACGCCGCCTGCGGATCTGGGCCTCTGATCCGTTACCCGGGGTGGCGGGGCAAGCAGCGCCAGATGCCGCCCTTGGGGTTCAGGCCCTATATTGGGACAGGGGAGGCGGCACAGGAAGCACCAAATGCTGCCCACAGGATCCAGGCCTCAGATCTGTGACCTGGGGAGACTGCGAGAGGGCACAGGACAAGCTGAGGGACCCGCTGAGTGCACAAATTTTTGTGCATCGGGCCTCTAGTAAAAAATAAGAAGCAAAAAAAAATAATAAAAAACATAAAGCACATATGTACATATATTGAAATGACAGAAATTTTTTTTTATAAATAAATGGAAGATGGCGACATAATCATGAAACGGCGTACGTCCAGTCCAACGTAACCCAAGGACTGTCTGTATTAACTTAATCATACATTATCATTGTTGTTTTATGATTCTTCCCTGTGTTCTTAAAAGATCACTTATTACACTCTAATTTTTAATTGTAGTCTGATATACAAAACATAAAATTTACCATTCTACCCCTTTGAACCATTTAGGAAACTCATCAGCAATATCTCATTTTATGACCACTAAAGAAGTCTCCACAGAATATCAATTGAGTATTTTGCAACTGGGGAAAAAAATAAGAACAAGGATATCTATGAATTAATACAAAGAAATAGTTAAATATATTGCTAAATGAAAAAAACGCAATGTGTAAAAGAGCATTTATAGCGGGCTACTTCTCATGTAAAAATGAAGGGAAATAAAATATCCAACTGTCTGCCCATTCAGCAAAAAGAAGCACAGGAAGAATTAATCAGAAACTAATAGGATTTGTTATCTACAGGAGTTGGGGCAGAAGCAATGGGGATATGGGTAGAATTATTTGTGTAGTTTTGACTATGTTGCCTTTTGCAAGTAAAACATGAATAGAAAAGGTGGCTAGTAAAACAAAATAGACTAAAACAAATCAAATTTACACCATAATAACACTAAAAGGGAAAATAAAATAAATAACCTAAGTAGTTCTTGAACCTAGAATTTTGCTCTGAACTCCAGTTCCAGGCCAGACTCTGGGGGACACAGACAAATATGGGCAGAAACTGGACTGTCTGCCATCGGGACAGGAATACGAAGGCGGCTTTCTCACAGAGGTGGTCACAGCAATAATTGCTCCTGCACGGGGGGCGAGGGATGCAGACCCGGGGACCTCTCTGGTGCAGGGCTGACTGGCAGCCATTGCTGTTTGCTCCACCCTGGTTATTCCCAGAGACACCGCCCCATGCAATTTACAACCCCACCCAAATGTGCACATCGGCTTTTGCATATGAATGGTGTGTCCTTTCTCTGCCTAAGACCTGTCAAACTGCAGCTGGGTCAGAGAGTCCCAGAGCTTCTAAAAGAAGGCCCAAGGCCCAAGGCCTGGCAGCCGCAGCCTGCCTTGGTTCACAGCTGTGCCTAGTCTGGGGACTTACAAAGAGGAGGAATCTGCAGATGTTCCTGTAGCTCCTGCTGGGTGGCCCCAGACAGTGGCTGACCTTGTGTGTGTGTGTGTGTGTGTGTGTGTGTGTGTGTGTGTGTGTGTGTGATCTGTATCGATGACTCAAGTATTTCCTAAAGTGTCCTCCTTCTGGGGTACCATTACCTAAGATACTCAAATTCTAAGCAACACCCTGTTTCTTGAAATGGATCTGCTATCATTTTTAGGTACCTGAGTGTGATTGAGTTGCTCAGAATTTTACAACCTTTCTTTATTTTTACTAAACATCCCAGGGAAACAAAATATAACTACGCATAAACTCCAGGCATCATGATGTGTAAAGGTATGTGTAAAGAATTACCATTAAACAGTGATGAGACCTAGGGGAACTTACATAAACCATTGGTCTCACTTTCACGTCGATAAAATGGAGAGAATGACACAAGTTTTATGAGTCTCACAGAGGCCCTCAGTAAATAGTATTGCATAAATACATCTTAATGTATTTGAGAAATTTTTTTCAGTGGGAAAGTAAATAAATATGAAGAAATAAAATTATCTAGTAAAGGGAATAAAAAATAAATTTTTGGACAAATCTGGATCCTCACAGCTCTAAAATAATATATTGTGCTTTGCTCCTAAGCAAGAAGAGGGAAGTTTCCTGTGTAACAGTTAAGAGCATGGTTTCTGATCACACAGACATATTAGACTGAAACCCATGAGGTAGCTAACACTTGGTGATTTTTAATTTATAGAAAATGGTAATACATACATATTAAGTTATAAACATTACATGTCACGTATGTAATAGATACTAATATACACACATGTATTTGTGCAACATTCTGTCCCTGCTGTACTGCTGTGTGCCTACAGAATTTGTGTCATTTATGTTTCTATTTCGTAAAAACTAAAATTGGTCAAAGAATGCAAATCTTTAGAGCAGCTATGAAGAGGTTTTAAAATCTGGGAATGTAAGGCTGATGTGTGGAATTAATTAGGAAATGTAGGTAAAGTCCTTAGCCTGGTACCCAAATGTTCATCTAAATGTTCAGCATTATTATGAAA
>NW_005359533.1:357800-362288 GCF_000412655.1 Myotis brandtii | reverse complement strand
TAATAGGATCAGACAGACAATTCTCAGGGGGAAAGGGTTGTGGGAGGTGTGGGAGAAGACATTGGAGAAAGTACTTACACCTATGGACAAGGTGAGTGGGGCGGAGGGAGGCCTGGAGTGGGGTGGGAACCGGGTGGAGGGGAGCTATGGGGGGAAAAAAGAGGAACATCTGTAGTAATCTAAACAATAAAGATAAAAAATAAAGATCATATACCATGATCAAGTGAAATTTATTCCAGGGATGCAAGATTGGTGCAATATCTGCAAATCAATAAACATGATACACCACATAAACAAAATGAAGGTCCTATCAATGGGTGCAGAAAAAGCATTTGATAAAATCCAGCACCCATTTATAATCAAACCTCTCAGTAAATACTCATTGTATAAGTGGAAGTTAATGTGAATGAAAATTTTTGTCAGTTGAAGGTATATAAATATAAAGGAATTAAATTAGCTAGTGAAGGGACTAAGAAAATGTTGGAAAACCTTTAGGTCCTCACATCTCTAAAATAATACATTGTGCTTGACTTCTCTAAACAACAAAAGAGAAGTTTCTATGTGTAATGATTAAGAGCATGGGCTATGATCACACACATTAGACTGAATCCCATGAAGTAGAAAATACTTGGTCATTTTTAATTTATAGAAAATGATAACCTATATAGATCAGGTTATATACATGTTACATGTATTATAATACAGATATACACACTTGTGTGCCATTCTGTCCCTTACTGTACTGTGTGTGCCTACAGAATTTGTATCATTTATGTGTCTATGTCTTAAAACCTAAAAAATTTGAAAGAACACAAATTCCTAATGTAACTGTGGAGATGGTTGAAAATATGGAAATATAAGACTTATGTGTAGATTTAATTAGAAAATGTCGGTAAAATCCCTAGACCAGCACCCAAATGTTCACCAAAATGTTCAGCGCTATTATGAAAGAGTGTTTGTGGGCTATCTTGGTTTTGGAGCTATTTTCATCAAGAGGCTTTAAATGGCACCCATCGCAGGAGTGTCGCTGAGTTTACAGGTGTGGGTCAATGGGACTGGGTTTCACATTACTTTCAGGCAGAAACAATTGGCACAGGTCATCTTTTATTTCTGCCACAGTGAATTATTATGGTTTGGCCTTGGCCAAACTAGAAATTATCTCTCTGTGGTCATTAACATGTAAACTCAGCCCGGCTGGTGTGGCTCATTGGTTGAGCATTGACTATGAACCAACGAAGTCATGGTTAATTGCCCAGTAAGGGCACATAGCGGGGTTGTGGGTACAATACCCACATTTTCTAATTAAATCCATACATCAGTCTTACATTCCCCTTGCAGGAGGAATCATCGATGTTGCTATCTCTCTCTCTCTCCTTCCTTCCTCTCTGAAATCAAAAAAAAAAAATTTTTTAAATATGTAAACTCACAGAACTGGGTGAATGCCCTCTTGTTTCTATGCAAGGAGGTCTTGCTGGTTGCTTTAGGGGTGTGATGATTCCTGGAGCCATATGGGAAGACAGGTGTGAGAAACTAACAGGCATGCAGTTAAAATTCATAGTTTTCTCAGAGATTGACAGTATGCGATGTGATGGTCCTGGTCATCCACTCGGGATTCCTATGATTCCCACACCTTCTACATTCCCAGCAGACAGAAGAGCAGCATGAGGCCTGAGAACCAGAACAGCGTGTCCCAGTTCCTCCTCGTGGGAACCCACCCATCCAGCCAGGACTGCAGGGCAACACCTTTACCCTGTTCCAGGGCATGTACCTGACCACGGTGCTGGGCAACCTGCTCATCATCCTGCTCATCAGGCTGGACTCTCGCCTGCACACGCCCATGTACTACTTCCTCAGCCACTTGGCCTTCTCTGACATCTCTCTCACCTGTCACTGCCCCTAAGATGTCCTTGAACATTCAGACTCAGCAACAATCCATTTCCTATCAGAATGGCTACCATCAACATATCAACAAAAGACAAGTGCTGGCGCGGATGTGGAGAACAGGGAACGCTAATACACAGCTGATGGGGATGCAGATTCGTGCAGTCGTTATGGAAAACAATATGACGTTTGCTCAAAACATTAAATATGGAACTGCCATTTGACCACATGATTCCACATCTAGGAATATATCCTAAGAAACCCAAAACACGAATCAGAAAGAATATATGCAGCCCTATGTTCATAGCAGTGCAATTCACAGTAGCGGGGTGACCAGGCCAGTGGGGGGACATTTAGGAGCGACCAGGCTGGCAGGAAGGGGGCAGTTGGGGGTAACCTGGCCGGCAGCGGGGGCAGTTAGGGGCGATCAGGCCGGCACATAGAGGCAGTAAGGGGCGATCAGGCCGGCGGGTGTGGGGGCAGTTAGGGGTGACCAGGCAGGCAGGAAGGTGAGCGATTAGGAGCCAGCAGTCCAGGATTGTGAGAGGGCTGTCCGGATCGGGCCTAAACTGGCAGTCCGAAATACCCCAAAGGGTCCCGGATTGGAGAGGGTGCAGGCTGGGCTGAGGGGACCACCCCCCACCCACACACAAATTTCATGCACCGGGCCTCTAGTGTAATCATAACACATTTTAATTTATATTTTCCATGTAACTATGTTTTTTATTTGATACATGTTTCACATATATTCTCTCTTGTCTTCCTCCCTTTTGATTAAATGTATATTTTAATCCATTTCCCTCTACAGTAGGTCCTCAGGTTACGTTGGAGATCCGTTCCTACAGCACAGAACCCACCTACATAAGCACCTATGTCACTCACATGGAGCACATACACAGCACTAATGAAGTGAAATAGTAAAAAAAAAAATTAAAAGAAAGATAACAATTCCTGACTTTTACTTGTGGTAAATAAATAATAAAAAACATAAAGCACATATGTACATACGTCAAAATGACAGAACTATTTTTTTATATAAATAAATGGGAGATGGTGACGTAACCATGAAACGACGTATGTCGAGTCCGACGTAACCCAAGGACTGTCTGTATTAACTTAATCATACATTATTATTTTTTTATGATTCTTCCCTGTGTTCGTAAGAGATCACTTCTTACACTCTCTTTAATTTTTAATTGTAGTTTGATATACAAAACATAACATTTACCATTCTAGCCATTTGAACCATTTAGGACACTCATCAGCAATATCTCATTTTAAGACCACTAAAGTAGTCTTCACAGAATATCAATTGAGTATTTTGCAACTGTGAAAAAAATAAGAACAAGGATATCTATGAATTAATACGAAGAAATAGTAAGATATATTGCTAAATGAAAAAAAGCAATGTGTAAAAGAGCATTTATAGCGTGCTACTTCTCATGTAAAAATGAAGGTAAATAAAATATCCAACTGTCTGCCCTTGAGCAAAATGCCCGCAACCCAGGTACACGCCCTTGACCGGAATCGAACCTGGGACCCTTCAGTCCGCAGGCCGACACTCTATCCACCGAGCCAAACCGGTTTCGGCTATTTGCGTAGTTTTGACTATGTTGCCTTTTGCAAGAAAAACATGAATAGAAAAGGTGGCTAGTAAAGCAAAATAGACTAAAACAAATCAAATGAACATAACAAAATTTAAATTAACACCATAATTACACTAAAAGGGAAAATAAAATAAATAACCTAAGTAGTTCTTGAACCTTGAATTTTGTCTATATACTTTCACAATTTAAAAAAAAAACAACAAAGTTTTGAGCTGTGGTGTGTTATTAACTGTGGTATGAGTTCAAGATTCTGAAACAACTCACCATGTATCCAAAGATTCAGCAAATAAGAAAACACTGAGGAAAAGATAGTGACTCTCACTTTCAGGGAAAGGAGCTCTGTACATGGAAAAGGAGAGGCTGGAAAAAAAAAACACTATGGTGTCAAACTAGAATTGTAGATAGCAATTCAAACTCATGGGTTTTAAAGTGCATAAACAGGTTGCAATTTATTTTTTTTTTATTGTCTGTATATCAACAGCTATATTGCCCCACCCCCCATCATTTGTGTCCCACTCCTGACCCACCTCCTGTGGGTAAACTTCCCTTCAGTTTCTTAGTTTCTAGTTTTTACTCCTTTTGTTTCTGTTATAAGTATTTCCCAGTTGGCTTCTCTGAGATCATTTCGAATCCTTGCAACCAATAAAAACACCTAAAGCTACAAAATAAATAGTGGTAATGGATTATAACTCAAGAGAATAAGCATCCATGAGACCATAATGATATAAATAAATAAATAAATAAATAAATAAATGTGGGAAATAGGGTAAGTCCATTCTTATAGGAGAATACTAGTACACTTAATAAACATAGAAGAAATAATAGAAGAATCGCCATTTGGCCACCACATTTGCAATAATTTTGTCATATAAGAATCACCAATAAATTTTTACAGAGAATTCCTTATGACCTCAGCATATTTTTATAGATGAACCATATCTCTACCCTCTCATATTCCAGGGAACAAGTTTGTTCACTTTTTCAACATACAGAACTATAG
>NW_005359533.1:347372-357580 GCF_000412655.1 Myotis brandtii | reverse complement strand
TTTTTTCTAAAATTGAAATATTTATTGACAAATGTATATTTGATTACACCTCAGAAATGTTTTGTCATGAGGTATAGGGGAGCTCATCATTTCCTTATATAGATTTTTGTCCTTAAGTACTGCCTGATTGATTAGGATGCACCCACACTTCGCCCCTGTGAGTGGGAAGGGGCTGGAGGAGTGGAGGGTCTCCCACCGGGCTTCCCTCGATGTTGGCGGAGGAGCCAGCTTAGGAACTTGGGTCTCTTGACTTATAGGTCTGTAAACGGTCCAGCTGGACATAACATTTTGGGAATAGAGCCACTAAGACACCGTGCTTTTGGCAAAGATGGATCTGTTTTTAGACAGAAATAGGAGAAGGATAGTTCTCCTATAATATTCTATTTTGGGCCAAAGATGAATCTTCACGTGGAGGGAACATGTGGTTTCTAGTCCATGGTCTATCTTAGGTTGTTTTGTGGCATAGTTCAATGCACTTTCCCTCATCTCTGAAAGAGAAGTGCCTCCAAGAGTTAATATAAAAGAGGAACATTTTCTTTAAAATAATAATAATAAAATAAAGCAAATTCAGATGAGTTAAGTTGGCAGATGTGCTTTTTAGAATAAGTAAAAACAATATGAACCATGACTCCCAGATCTTTTCTTTCCTGCTCTCCACTACACACATACACACACACACACACACACACACACACACACACACACACACATCACACACATCACACACATAACACACACACACACACATCACACACACACACATCGCACACATAAGACACACACACATCGCACACATAACACACACACACACACACACACACACACACACACACACACATCTCCTACCTGATTTCTCCCTCCTTTCCTGCCCCTTCCTCTCTCTCAGCCAGGCATAACCTGGCTCTCTGAACCACCATGAAGAGGGGCTTGATTTAATATTCATGAACTCCCTAAAATTCCAGCCTGAAGTCAATGCTGATCAGTCATCCCCAAGGACTTTGTTTGGCCACTGCATTAGAACTGTACAACAACAGTGCTCAGGACCCCTGTGCTATGCATGGACAACTCACCCTCAGCCCATTTGATCACGAGTGGCTTTCAGAGTCATTCTATGCCACCACCCAACAAGAGTAACAATCTCCACAAAAATCCATAGTTCAGCAAGCCCTGTTCCATGTTTTTAACTTGAGCCTCAGAATTATTTGAGGTAGATTTATTTAAGCTCATTTTACAATTGAGATTCTGAGAAGTTAAACGATTTGATTAAGATAACCCAGCTAGGACTCAAACCTGGGTCTGCACATATCAAAGTGAATACTTTATCTTGGTCCCACCAGGTCAGAGCCTTTGCCACACAAGCGTCATGATGATGATGTTGGTGACAATGGCACTTACAATTCTATATATGAAACTTAACAGTTTTCAAAGCCCAATTTCCCACAGATGGTGACCAAGAGTCCAGTTTACCCAGGGCTGAGAAATGTCCAGTTTTAAAAGCAAGAAAGTCCTAGGCCAGTGGTTCTCAACCTTCTGGCCCTTTAAATACAGTTCCTCATATTGTGACCCAACCATAAAATTATTTTTGTTGCTACTTCATAACTGTAATGTTGCTACTGTTATGAATTGTAATGTAAATATCTGATATGCAGGATGGTCTTAGGCGACCCCTATGAAAGGGTCGTTTGACCGCCAAAGGGGTCGCGACCCACAGGTTGAGAACCGCTGACCTAGGCAAACACAGAGGATTATTTGGTCACTCCAGAAAGCACCCTCCTTTTGTTAACGCCATCAAGAAAAGACAATAATGGCAGAAAAAAACTAGTATCGGACCAGCATTGGATATAAACTACTTCTAGTGCTGTATGATCCTTATCTGATTTAATTCTCACAACAATGTTACGAGTTAGGTATTGTTCTTAGACCCTTCAAGCAGATGCAGAAACTGAGGCCAGAAACACTGAGCAAATCTGTTCAATGTTCCAGCACACAAGGGGGCTGGTGGACAAATGAGGGTTTGTCAGACCCAGAGGGAGTGTGTTTTATCACCGCATCAAAGAGCATGACATCAGTATAGGCTGACACTGCCCGTGTGTTCATCCTTCCACACCACCCAAATGCATAAGATAAAATCTCCCATTTTGATTTTCTATCACAGAGTCTGAAATAAACCTTTAATTGATTCCGGCATTTTCATGCTTTCATCAGTCCTCTACTGTAGGTTTATGGCCACATCTCACAGATTAAGAAAATGAGGTACAGAGGAAGTAAATAATTTACCCAACATATAAAAAGCAATGAGGATTTAGAGCTGTTCTCTGACAACATCCAGTACATCAGGAAGCCCAGGTTCCATTTTATCTACCTAGCAATATTAATAACTGTTTTCACAATTTATTGAAAGCCTGCTCTATGCCAGTGCTTTAAATATGTCATATCCTTGATTATCTACAATAAGTGTACAAAGTAAGCACATAATTTACAGGCCAGGAAACTGAAGCTCAGGATAAGAGGATGTGTAAGTTGCTGAGGCTAACACAGCCAGAAAGGGTTCCCATCTATCCTACAGGACATCAAAGCCAGCACTCCGGAGAACTGATGATGATGACAGGAACTTTCACTTGCAAATGCCTTTGAGTTTATAAGGCAATTTTATCCACATTAACTCATTTCATGGGTCTTCAAAAGAAAAAGAGGGAAGATACTCCCATCATACCCAGAATATCTGAGTGTCAGCTATGACTTATCTATGTAATTAGTTATTTCTTTTCTAACCTTACACATGAGACAGAGAGACAGAAAGAGAGAGAAACAGAGACACAGAGAGACACAGACACAGAGAAAGAAACCTGTGCTTAATAATTTTCTAGTAAATACATATCCCCAAGATATCTTTTTTTTTAATCTGCACCCAAGGATATTTTCCATTGATTTTTTTTAAAGAGAGTAGAAAAAATAGGGAAAGATAGAGAGAAATATCGATGTGAGAGAAACACATCAATTGGTTGCCTTCTGCATGCGCCCTGACAGTAATCAAACCCAGGACCCTTAGGTCTGCAGGCTGATGCTCTATCCACTGAGCAAAACCAGCTAGGCCAGATATCTTATTTTTCAGATTTCACAAGCCTATCAAATTGATAGCCTGCCTATTAGAAAAGGGGCAGGTGGGGAAGACTAAAACTTAGGAAGTTTCTTCCCATCTAATCTCCAGTTGGACCTCATCCAGGTGGTCTACAGGACAACGTACTAGAGAGCTAAAATGTGAAGGTCATGCTCAAAAAGATCTCCCATTATCATTGTCCATAGACCTCACCTCTGTACAAGAGACATCAGTGCATCTCTGTGACCTCTGAAAAGAATGCAGAAAACAGATGAAAGACTTTGAATGATATAACTATTTGGAGTCTATGTATATTTAAGCAAGATTTTCCTCCAAATGTTTTACTTTAAATGGGGATTAGAAACCAAACCAGTGTCTCTGACTTCCTACTCCTGGGATTCTCTGAACACCCAGAGCAGCAGCCCCTCCTGTTTGGGCTCTTCTTGGGCATGTACCTGGTCACCCTGGTGGGGAACCTGCTCATCATCCTGGCCATAGCTTCTGACCAGCACCTCCACACCCCCATGTACTTCTTCCTGGCCAACCTGTCCTTCATCGACACCTGCTTCTCCTGCTCCATTGTCCCCAAGGTGCTGATCAACATCCAGACCCAGCACCACACCATCTCCCACGCTGGGTGCCTCATGCAGATGTATTTCTTCATGGCATTGGCCCTGCTGGACGACTTCCTGCTGGCTGTGATGGCATATGACCGCTATGTGGCCATCTGTCTTCCTCTACACTACACCACGATCATGTGTCCCCAGCGCTGCCTGGGGCTGGTCGCTATCTCCTGGCTCTGCTCCCACCTCCTGGCCTTCTCACTCACTCTCCTGATGTCTCAGTTCTCTTTCTGCGCCTCCCATGCCATCCCACACTTCTTCTGTGATCTCCTCCCACTCCTCAAACTGGCCTGTTCAGACACCCATATCTTTCAGGTCATGATGTTCACTGAAGCAGCCCTTTCGGGTGTGGTCCCTCTCACATGTGTCCTGGTCTCTTATGCCCACATCATCCACACTATCCTCAGGGTCCCCTCTGCTGGAGGGAAACACAGAGTCTTCTCTACCTGTGGCTCTCACCTGTCAGTCGTCACTCTCTTCTATGGGACAGTCTTTCTAGTGTATTTCCAGCCCTCATCCTCTTACTCAGCAGACACTGGAAAGGTGGCGTCTGTGGTATACACAATGGTGACTCCCATGCTGAACCCCTTTATCTATAGCCTGAGGAACAGGGACATGAAGGGGGCTTTGTGGAGACTCTTGGGCTGGGGAAGATGTTCCACCCCATAAAAATCCTTCCCCAGAGTAGAAGCCCAGACTTTTCAGCAGGCCTTCTTCGCTGGACTTGACCATTATAAATTCGAAAGACTCGCATTCAAAACAGGATGGATGCTGAGTCTTACAAGCAGATGCAAGGAAATGAAGATTCTGACTTTGCAGGACTGCAATTGGGCCAACAGGCCAAGGACAGAGCTGCAGCCTGGAGAGAATTGAGTGACCGGCAGTCCCTATGGGGTGACTTGATGAGTGGGTATATGTGTCCAAGCAGATTCTATCCAGAGTTGGGAAAACCAAAAATGCCAGCAAACCCTTGGCTTCTGGAAGGAAACCCAAAGGGAGCCTCATGTAGGACTGCAAATTCTTCCCCGACACAAGAAATGAAGTCAAGACGAGGCAGGTCAGGACCTCAGTCAAGTCACTGGGCTTCAGGGACCAATTCTGACCCTGCCTTGGAAGAAACTCACTCATTGGTCTTAATGTGGAGAATATGATACCAAGTACACAGAAACTATGTGTGGCCTGAAAGGGCAAGAAGATTCTAGAAAAGGATGCTAGGCACAAAAAAGATTAAGAAATGTATCTACGGTCACATATCTGGGATTGGATCTCTGCTTCTGACAGGTGATTTCATTTATTTGTTAGCTATGACCAGCCTTTATTCTTTACTTTTTAAACTCTGTTTTTGTTTTTCTCCAACTGAGCAATCATTTGTGTCATTTCAGTGAATGTTTAAATTATAAAGAAAAAATGTAAATCCCTTCTTTTAAAAGAAAAACACTGTAAATACTTTACACAAACTCTAATGGCCTTTGCTCTATATGTTTATCTGATACTGTGAAGATGCTGATTTTTTCACATGATCTTATAAGATGAATGTTTCCACACTATTATTATTCAATCTTAATAAACATTTCATAATTAATATTATAGCAGAAGCAAGTGCCATATTGATATGTAATCTTCCATTTTGAGTTATTAACTTTTTCTAATTATTCTTACTATTATAAGTAATAACACAATGGAAATTATTGTAAATAAACCATACATATAGACTTCCCCGGGTGCTTACAATAAATTTTCAGACGTGAAGTTGCTGGGTGGAACATTTTTCTGGCTCACATTGCCAAGCGTTTATTAACTGTTAATGATTTACATTCCAGTTGACTTTCTGTGAGAGTCCTTCTTTCTCTGCATCCTACCAGTACTTTCTGTTTTAATTGTTGACTTAATTGCTGCAAATATAACAAGCCAAAAAATGTACCTCTTTCTTGTTTAATTTTTTTACTTACTAATTAATTCTTGTCTGTAAATAAATTTTATTCTTCTGTTAATTATTTCTTCATGTCATTTGCTTACCTTAAAGACTTGTCTAAGTCTTCTCTGTATTAAAATTACACTTTCTTACATATGGTGCAAACTTTGTCCAATCACCTTTCATTCCTCAGTTTCTTTTTGATTTTTTGACGTACATAAGTTTTCAATTTAAATAGATTAAACCAATTTTTTAAAATCTCGTGATTCTTCTGCCAGGGTTATCATTAGAAAATTCTTCTCTATGCAGAGTTTATATGAATTTTTTTTCCTTTCAGTGTAATGTGTTATTTTTATTGTTTTATTGAGATATAATTCTTATACCATAAAATTCGCCCTTTTGTTGTCGTGTTTTTAATTCGTCCTTTTAAAGTATACAATTCAGGGGTTTTTAGTATGCAATGTGTTTCTTTTTTACTGAAATAATATGTGACTTTTAGAATAATATCAAATATTAAAGTGATTCTCTCCCTCACATCTCTCATTTTCTACAAGAGTTTCCTCCCCGTTTCAAGTCACATAATTATTTAAAAATGGGATGCTGACTGCGTCTGAACTCTTATTCACTCATATATACCATACACATATCTCCTCAGAGCCTTTTATTTGAATGCTATTTTCCCCTCTATGGCACCTTCCCCTACTCCAGGCCCACCCTGTTTAAGTCCCACATCATCTGCAAAAAAGTACCTTCTCACACCAGCCCACTCTAACCACCTGGATATGATCATATGATCTGCTTTTCTTGTGAGCTCCTCTATCCCTTTAGCCTTCCTATTCCTTCCCTGATAAGATCAAGAATGACATAAAGTTGACAAGCAATAAAAAGTAATGCAATCTCGCCATTTTCAATAACATGGATGGACATTGAGGGTATTATGCTAAGAGAAACAAGTCAGAGGAAAATAATTACTGTATGATTTCTCTAATACAGTATGTGGAACCTAAAAAAAAAAATGAATAGTCAAAACAAAAACAGACCCATAGATATAAACAACAAGCTGATAGTTGCCAAAGCGGAGGGAAGTGGAGTGGAAAAAAAAACAATTTTAATTTAAAAAATAAAATATAATACTACATTTAAAAGGAACTCAGTTCTTTAAAAAGATAATAAGAAAAGAAAGATGTCCACTCTTGCCACTTCTATTCAACACTGGACTAGAGGTCCCAGCCAGAGCAGTTAAGTAAGAAAAAGAAATAAAAGGCATCCAAATTGTAAAGAAAAAAGTAAAATGATCTCTATTTGCAGATGTCTGGTGTTATATACTTAAAGATTCCTAATAAACAAAAAAAAACCCTATTAGAACTAATAAACAATTTAGATTTAATGCAATCCCCATCAAAAATTTTTTTGAAAATGACAGAATGATCCTACAATTCTATGTGAATGCAAGACACCCAGAATAGCCAAAACATTCTTAAAAATAAACAGCAAAATTAGAAGGCTCGCACTTTCTGATTTCAAAACTTACTGCAAAATTGTAATAATTAAGACAATGCTATACTGGCAAAAGGCTAGACATATAGATCAAAGACATAGAATGAAGAGTCTACAAATAAACCTTCACATTTATGGTCAATTTATTTTCAACAAGGCTGCCAGGGACAAAGAGCAGTGTTGTCAACAAATGGTGCTGGCACAACTGGTTATCCAAAGGCAAAAGAATGAAATTGGATCTTTACCTCACACCACATACAAAAATTAACTCAAAATGGATCATAGACTTCATGTAAGAACTAAAACTACACAACTCTTAGAAGAAAGCATGGGAGTAAGTTTTTGTGACCTATATTACACAATGGCTTCTTAGCTATGACACCAAAAGCACAAGCATTAATAGAAAAAGTGGATAAATGGGACGTCATCAAAATCAATAGGGCCTATGCTTCAAAGATATCATTGAAAGAATAAATATCAACCCAATGCAAGGTAGAAAATATATGCAAATCATTTATCTGATAAGACATTTGTATTAATATATAAAGAACTTTTACAACTCAATAAAAAGAAAACAAATAATCTAATTTTAAAATGGACAAAAGAAAAGACATCTGTATGACACTTGCCAGTGCCTAGGAAATGGATGTCAAGCATAAATCTATTAAATAGATATCATGGATTAAATGGTTCTTATTTTATAACATTAAAATAAATATGGACAAAGGATTTGAATAGACATTTCTCCAAATAAAAAATACAAATGGCCATTTAGCACATGAAAAATGCTCAACATCCTTAGACATTAGGAATATGCATATCAAAACCACAATGAGATACCACTTCACTTTCACTAGGATGGTTATAACAAAACAGCGAACAATATCAAAATGTTCGCAAGAAATGAGAGAAAGGTGAACCCTTGCTATGTTGGTGAGATTGTAAAATAAAACAGCCACTTTGGAAAACACTTTGGCAGTTTCCCAAAAAGTTAAACATAGAGTTACCATATGATCCAACAGTTCCATTCCTAGGTATATAAACAAGAAACATAGGTCCACACAAAAGCTTGTACATGCATGCTCACAGAAGCATTATTTGTAATAATCAAAGAATACAACATAACAATAACCAAAGAAACAACCCAAAAAGCACACAACCATTGAAATTTTCTGTTGGCTATAGTATCAGTTCAGGTCCTACATTAAACAAAAGCCAAAACATAACTAGTTATAGGACAGATATATTGGTGGAAAGGCTCGTGAAAGGTAAAGGGAGCTCGGGTGGCTCAGTTGGTTGGAGCATTGTCCTGTACACCAAAAGGTTGCAGGTTCCATCCCCGGTGGGTATGCGTATGGGAGGCAACCAATCTATGTTTCTCTCTCTCTCTCTCTCTCTCTCTCTCTCCTTCCCCTCTCTCTCTTTCTCTCAAATCAATAAAAACATATCTTGGGGTGGAAATTTAAAATAAAAAAAAGGTAAAGGGAGCCCGACCACGCAGGCTCAGTGGTTGAGCATCGACCTATGAACCAGGAGGTCACGGTTCAACTCCTGGTCCTGGCACAGGCCCAGTGCGGGCTGGACCCCCAGTGTGGGGCGTGCAGGAGGCAGCCGGCCCATGGTTCTCTCTCATCACTGATGTTTCTGTCTCCCTCTCCCTTCCTCTCTGGGCAATGGGCGGCTCCGCACCCGCCCCTGGCCTTGGACTGGAAGTTCTCCTGGAGGTTCCCACTGCGGGAGCCATTCCTCTCTGAAATCAATGCAAATATATATATAATTTTTTTAAGGGGGGAAAGACACCCCCACACAAAACCGTCCATCTCCAAAAGCTGCCACAGAGGAGAGGAACAGAAAACCCACCTGTTGGTTCACAAACGGATTCCGGAACGCGGAGTTCAGGGGAGGTGAACAGGCACACGCGTCAGGTTGGTGGCGAGTGTAACAAGCGAGGCACTTACCTCGAGTCGGGCTCCTGCGCCGCCAGAGCCTTCACGTTTGCACAGAGGTTCTGAAGGGCCCGTCGTGTGCATCTTCCAGGTGGTCTCCACACCACGCTGCTCTCTCCCGGCTGAGTCCTTGAAAATGGCTCCCGCAGTGGGAACCGCGGGGAGAAGTGCGGTCCCAGGCCTGGGGCAGGGCGGAGCCTCCCACTGCCCCGCGGCAGCTCTGGGGTCAGCCTGCGGTCACGCCCGCCCAGTGACCGCGCTTACAATCTTATGCGCCCCCCACACGCTCTTCCACGGTGTGCCCTGAGCGGGTCGGCAAGGGGTGCCACTGGCATGAAGGGGATCGTTTGGCGGCTGACTGCACTGGAGGGAGAGGCAACAGTAATAATATAGGCACATGCAAGAGAAAACACAGATGAAGATCATAATTCCCAAAATAAGTAACATTTTTTTTCCACCTAGCGCTCCTTGGTCTGATCCAGTGGTTCTCAACCTTGGCTGCACATTAGAATCACCTGGGAATCTTTTTAAAATCCTGATTTCTGGGCCTCATCCTCCGGAAATTCTGTTTCTTTGTTACTAATGTTGTGGCCCCGCCCCATAACAAAGAAACAGAATTTCCGGAGGATGAGGCCCAGAAATCAGGATTTTAAAAAAAGATTCCCAGGTGATTCTAATGTGCAGCCAAGGTTGAGAACCACTGACTCTGATCACTGATTTATGAAGTCCCCCAGGCTGGGGGTCGGATTACTCAGGGTTTTCACCTGTGTCCCCATGTGATCTGCTAAAGAAGATGCATTCGAAGACTCATCAGGTCTGAACTCACAGCACCCTGCTGGGATCCTGGCAGAGATGCCTCCTATTTGGAGGACGCCTCTCTCATTTGAGACACCTGTGGAGACAGGCTTTGCTGGCTATCCGGTAAGGCTTGGTGGGGGTTTTAGTAAGGGCTTCTACGTGTGCTATCATGCCCCCAGGCCAGGGGTGGGCAAACTTTTTGACTCGAGGGCCACAATGGGTTCTTAAACTGGACGGGAGGGCCAGGGCCGGAACAAAAGCATGGATGGAGTGTTTGTGTGAACTAATAAAAATTCAAAGTAAACATCATTACATAAAAGGGTACGGTCTTTTTT
>NW_005359533.1:342828-347338 GCF_000412655.1 Myotis brandtii | reverse complement strand
ATCCGGCCCGCAGGCCGTAGTTTGCCCACGGCTGCCCCAGGCCCATAGAGAGAACAAAGCCGGCAGCCAGGGGAGGGAGGTTGGCAATCTGTTACCAGGGAATGAGTGGCTTCTCCCCTGTATCCAGGGGAAAACCAGGGTACAGCAACCCAACCACTTGGGTGGAAGCCATAGCCAAAGGTTGGATCACCTTTGCAGCTCCCCAATATATACCTGGACAACACAACCAGTCAGTGCCAGACCTGTCACAGTCCTTTAATGTGAGAGAATGGCTACAGAGTTCTGATAATATCCAACTCATATCCCTGGACAATTGGGTTGGCTTTGTTGGGAGTGATGTTTTTTCTTTTTTGAACATATGGGTACCCAGGTGCTCAAATGTCCGTAACTCAGGGTGAGCCACATGAACCCATCCCAAATCTGAGCATAGCCACCCATGGCTCAGATGGTAGTATTTTTTTAAATATATTTATTGATTTCAGAGAGGAAGGGAAAGGAAGAGAGAGAGAAAACATCAATGATGAGAGAGAATCATTGATCGGCTGCCTCCTGCACGCCCCGCACTGGGGACCGAGCCCACAACCCAGGCATGTGCCTTTGACCTGAATCAAACCTGGGACCCTTCAGTCCATAGGCCAACGATCTAGCAACTAAACCACACCAGCTAGGGCTTCCCTATGTTTTTATTTAGTTAATTCTGCCTCTTTCTCCCTATAAAAACCATGGGGGGGGGGGAGACCATGGCTATTTAATTCATCATTAAGATCTTAAATTTAAGCCCAGAACATGGTAGAGTGCAATAAACATTAGTTATGTCAACTAATGAACACTCTGCTAACATGAATGACAGGTTGGCTATAAGATACAAATAGAAATGACGGGATTTCAGGTTGCAACTTCCCACTCCATAACCATTTATTACCTAGAGGCTAAGCCACTCAACCCTAACCTCAGGCTCAGCCCATTCCCATCTTTTGGGGAATGGTTCCCAATCCTAGATGGACATCCTAAGGGGTTCTCAATCCTGGGAGCTTTTAAAAATTACTTCTGCCTGATGCCACCCCCAAGGGTTCTGATTTAATTTCCTGAGTGCTAACCTCATGCCTGGCCCTGGCCTCAGGTTTCTTCCAGTCTCCTGCAGCGTCAGACTGTTACACTTCATTCCTGTTTCCAGCCAGGTGGTGGGAGTCTGCGCCATGGCAGAGGTGGGTGGATGGGACATATTCCAACAATCGTGTCTCCTGGTCTGTGTTGGATTCATGCTCTATATGTATATGCATCTCCAAGATGCGCAGAGGGAAAGAGTGGCTCTGCCGTAGAGGCAGGAAGGCTTCAAGCTGAAGGTGACCTTTGAGCTGGTTCTGCAACAAACAGCGAGGGTTTTCCAGACAAGGAAGAGGCTGGACCTTTCAGGCGAGAGGAACTATGTAAAGGATTAGGAGAACCACCAGAAGACTTTGTGTTTGTGTAGATCATAATGTATAATAAACGTACTGATTCCCAAAGAATGGGTGGAGAAAGTGAGCCAAAGGGGCTCCTCTCATCAAGGAGCATGACTGTCTTCCCCACACAGAGCCTGGGGACCCACTCAGCCAAACTTCCCAGCCTCTCCAAGCACCAGAGAGTGAGTCACCCCCGGCATTCCCCTGCCACTAGCTGTCCCCAAAGGATGTGGGTAGAGAGTCTCCACGGCATCCCAAGAGCAGAGGAGAGGGGAGGAGGAGTCGGGAGGAAAACAGTAAGAGGCCATTTCCTCAGGGACCAAGGAGAGTATAAGACCCCCCTGTTCCTACCTCTGGGATGAGACATGTCCCTGTTATCTCCCCTTGCCGTTCTCACCCTAAAAGCTGGCCTGGAGCTGCTCTGCCAGAAGAAGTCCCCACCCACCTCCGTCTTCTAGGTATGTCCTACCAACCCAATAACCACACACCGTCATGGGGACAGCAGCTGGCGTCTGGACCAAGACAGCAAATGTCTGTGTGCCGGGGAAGCATGAGCTAAGAACTCAAACTTGACAGGAAATGGGCCAAGCCACAGATTGAGAAACACCAGGTCAGCCTCCCCAGACTTAAATGTGCTCATGAGTAGAGTGGAGCCTGGAGAGAAAGCATCGCTCCAACCCAGATTGCAGCAGAGAGAAGGGCTGAGAGGCTTAGAGAACCCCCTAGAAAGCTAGAAACCTAAGTGTCAGAGCTGGAAACGCTGTCCAGTATAACCTAAAGCGTTACTACTCAATCTGTGGTGCTCAAACCAACAGCAGCAGCATCACCTGGGAGTCTGCGAGAAATGCAGAAACTCGGGCCCCTCCCCAGTCCTTCTGAGACAGAATGCATTTAACAAGAGTCCCAGGTGATTTCTATGCACATTGAAGATTGAGAAGCTCTGCTGCTCGGGGTCTCAAGTCAAAATGCATATCAGAATCAGGGGGCGGCGGGGGGTGGGGGGATGGGAGATATCTGTAATACTATCAACAATAAAAAATGTGTGTGTGTTTTTAAAAAAGAATCACCTGGAATATTTTTTTCAGGTATAGATTTCTGAGCCCTGCTGTAGACCAGCTGAATAAGAACTTCTGGACACTGTGCACTTTCTTTTTATAAAGCTCCACAAGTAATTCTAACAACAGGAGTCCACAGAGTAGACTGGGGACCACTGACCTGGTGTGTTTTTCTCAATCTAAAGATGAGAGGACTGAGGCAAGACAGTGGCAACAACAAACTTAGTCACTATTAAGAGACCTAAAATAGGGATTTTGCTTGGAGACAAAAAGAGTTTGATTTGGAGCCAGATCTGAGCTCAAGCCCTAATTCTGCCCTTTCATCACTGTATATCTTGGGACAAGTCTCCTTCCTTCTTTGGAACTCAGGTTTCTTACCTTCAAGGAAAGATACCCTAGATTGACAGACTCACTCCTCCTGGGCAATAAGGAAACAGATAAATTAATGGAGAATTAACTCTATATGTTTTGTGTGTGCACACACACACACATACACACACACACTTCATAACAGCTACTTAACTGAAGTTTGGAGGTCCTTGAGCTCAAATTTTCCATAGCAACTTAAAAGCCCTGAAGTCTAACTGTTCCCATTTTACAGATGGAGAAATGGAGAGGTGCTCAGTTCCACTCATCACTTTGTGAAGGTGAGTAGTGTTTGCTTTTCATGTGGACAGACAGAAACACACAGGGGTTTGCCACCAAATGACTTCTGGATGCAGAATTCCAGCCAGTCGGCTGGCATCACTCCTGGAGAACATGTAGTTGGGTGGAGCTGGAACCCCAAAGTTTTCTCTTCCCCTAGAGGTTGTCTGAACTCCACTAGGGACCCCTCCACACACACACCAAGGAGAGGGGAAGACCCCTAAAATTCTGTGTTCCTAAGTATAGAGGAAAGAATTAGGCTTGGCCCGAAATGCTCGATGAGGTGAGGGACACAAACACTTCCTTCATTTAACAAATACATATTGAACACCTACTACGTGCCAGGCAATGTCCTCAGAACTAATTCACTTTGGAATGCTTTAAAAGTAAAATAGACAGACAGGGCTCCTGCGCTTATGAAGGTCAAATAGTGTGATGTCTCAGCGTTAGAAACTAAAGTGTTAAGAGGTGATACCGCTTGTGGAAGGTCACACAGCAATTTTGTTGCACAATGAAAACTGAAACGCAAGTGTAGCTGACTCCCACAACAAAGTGCTTTCTCCTCCAAGATGGTCATGACCTTTCTCTCCTTTCCCTCTTGCTGTGCCCCCCTCCCATCTCTGTCCAGCAGGATGACTCCAGAGAATGTCACCGGGGCCAGGGTGGTCCCTGCTGAATTCATCCTCCTGGGCATCACAGGTCGCTGGGACCTGCGCCTGACCCTCTTCCTGGTCTTCCTGCCCGTCTACCTGCTGAGCCTGCTGGGGAATGTGGGCATGGTGCTGCTGATCCGCGTGGATGCCCGGCTGCACACGCCTATGTACTTCTTCCTGGCCAACCTCTCCCTGCTGGACGCCTGCTATTCCTCCGCCATTGGCCCCAAGATGCTCGTGGACCTGCTGCTGCCCCGCGCCACCATCCCTTACACGGCCTGTGCCCTCCAGATGTTTGTGTTTGCGGGGCTGGCTGATGCCGAGTGTTGCCTGTTGGCGGCCATGGCCTATGACCGCTACGTGGCCATCGGAAACCCTCTTCTCTACACCACGGCCATGTCACGGCGTCTGTGCCTGACCCTGCTGGGAGCCTCGGGCCTGGGGGGCGCAGTGAGCGCCTTGGTCCACACGACCTTCACCTTCCGCCTGAGCTTCTGCCGCTCCCGGGAGGTCAACAGCTTCTTCTGCGACATCCCTCCGCTGCTGGCCATCTCCTGCGATGACACCAGCCTCAATGAACTCCTCCTCTTCGCCGTCTGTGGCTGCATCCAGACGGCCACGGTGCTGGCCATCGTTGTGTCTTACGGTTGCATCGCCGGGGCCGTGATCCGCATGCGCTCGGCCGAGGGCCGGTGGCGGGCGGCCTCCACCTGCG
>NW_005359533.1:333418-342606 GCF_000412655.1 Myotis brandtii | reverse complement strand
CTCCACCTGCGGCTCCCACCTCGCGGCCGTGGCCATGCTGTACGGGACGCTCACGTTCATGTACCTGCGCCCCAGCTCCAGCTACGCCCTGGACACCGACAAGATGGCATCTGTGTTCTACACCCTCGTCATCCCAGCTCTCAACCCGCTCATCTACAGCCTCCGCAACAAGGAGGTCAAGGAGGCCCTCGGACGGACCTGGACCCGATTCTGCTACCCGCGGCGGGGTCCCCAGGGACAGGCCCGAGGGGGCTGTGTAGGACGGACTGTGACCAGATGAGGAGGACACTTTCTCGCCCCTGTCACTGTGAGTAAAGGCAGATGTTCCTCTGGCCTGAGTGTCCCTTATTCTTATTTGAGGGACTGAAAAGGAGGAGAAAAGGAAGCTTACAGAAGGGAGGCAGGAACCTGGGGGTGACCCAGGGCTACCCCCAGAGCCAGGACCAACATCGTGTTAATGCTGCCACTGAGCTGCCTCGCGTTCCTCGGTGTTCAAAAGCTCCCCATGTGGCCAGGTGCAGTAACAGGTTTGCCACTGTACTTGTGTCTGGTTCCAAGAAATGCCAGGGAAGAGCTGGGTTGGAAGCAGGTGTGTCTAGAGCAGGGGTGGGCAAACTTTTTGACTCGAGGGCCACAATGGGTTCTTAAACTGGACCGGAGGGCCAGAACAAAAGCATGGATGGAGTGTTTGTGTGAACTAATATAAATTCAAAGTAAACATCATTACATAAAAGGGTACGGTCTTTTTTTTATTTCAATATAGAACAGCCAAATGGGCCAGATCCGGCCCGCAGGCCGTAGTTTGCCCACGGCTGGTCTAGAGTCTCATCCTTTTAAGGTTCTTCGTGACCAGTGAGTCTCTCCTGCTCTCTCTCTCTCTGACTCTCTGACCCCAAGAAAACATCTCCAGAACCCACCTGCCAAAGAATGGGACTGACTCCGATGAGGCAGACATCCCTCCCCGATAGCCTGCCTTGCATCTCTCAGGGAAATGGCTGAACAGCACCCGAACACACACAAGCTCCTTCCTAAAATCCCAACAGTTGGTTTAGGATTTGGCCCAGGTTAGATAAGCTCAGGCCTAATGCAGAGGTCAGGACAGGATCAGAATCATGGGCGTAGTGAGAATAGGGTTAGGATTTAGGGTTGAGGTGATGGCTATGACTAGGGTTAGGGTTAGAGTGGAGCCAGGGTTAGGTTTAGAATTTAAAAGCAATTGGGAAAATTTAGGATTGGGCTGAAATTGTGAAAATGTTGGGATTTGGGTTGATTTTCATTCATAGTAGGTTTGAGGTACATTTAGGAGTCACCGTTTGGATAAACTTGAGCTCCTATTAGAAATATTTTAGGGTTAGTGTTAGAGTGCAGGACTAATTAAGGTTGGAGTTCAGGTTTTAGTTTTATTGCTAGATTAAATTTCAGCTAGAGTTTAGTTCATGTTAGTTCCATTAGGCTTAAGTTAAGTTGGCATGTGGATAATGTTTGTGATAAGTTTAAATCAGAGTCTAGTTATTGTGATGGTCACCCTAGTTCAGAACTAGATGAGAGTTGGGCATACAAAGAGCATTTTAAGTGTCAAATTGACATGTTTGGAGCCTTAACTCAAGAATTATGTAAAATTATGGATAATGGTTCATGTTTCCTCAAGCTTAGGGTGGAGTTGGTTCCCAGTGGGTTTCAGTTTGCATTATGAGCATGCTTCCATGCGCATGTGCTCAGGTAGGGTAAACTGCACGTGTGAGGATGACAACACCCCGAGGCAGAGGTGGGGTTGGGAGAGGGAATGCCACAACACCGGCTTCCTGGGCAAAGATAACCAAGTGCCCAAGCCTGAGGCCACACTGGACCTTTCAGACCCACTGCTCTTGCGCCTTTCATCCCCGAGTTCACAATTTTGACAGATTGTGTTTCGGAGTCAGTTACATACAAATGGGCCCAAGGCCCTGCATTCTGCCTGAGAAGCCCTTCCATGCGGGACAGGATGGACCCTGGGAGTTAACGGCAGGCTTTTCCAAGGGGACGTGGAGCATGGCCAGAGCCAGAGGTCAGCTCCTGCCTGGTCCCCTGTTCAGTTCTCCAGATGGTAACTGAGATGAGGCTAATTCTGATAAGGTTTTCCCATTTAAACCTCTTTGAACACCCCTTACGAAGACAGGCAGTAAAGACAAAGGCAGTTTGGGTGGGGAAGATGAGAGTCTGATTTGGGGTACTTGTCCCTGTAGCGTGTGTGGGTGGGCTTTAGGGAAGAGGCATTCCATGGATGAAGGACCACACACACAAGGGCATGGAGGGCAGATGAGCTCGGCTCGCGCAGCAGACTAGGGAAACCCACTTAACTGGCTTGAGAGGGAAAGAAGTGGAAGGAAGTTTGAGGATGGAGGATCTGGGAACAGGAGGACAGCACATGGGTTGGATATCAAGTAGTGGATTTTGGACTCTATTCAGGAGGCAATAGGGAACCATGGAAAGTTCATATGGTAAGAATTCCTTCTTTTTTACTGCAATGTAGTATTCCATTGTGTAGATGTACCACAGTTTTTTAATCTACTCATCTGATGGGCACTTAGGCTGTTTCCAAATCTTAGCTATGGTAAACTGTGCTGCTATGAACATAGGGGTGCATATATCCTTTCTGATTGGTGTTTCTAGTTTCTTGGGATATATTCCTAGAAGTGGGATTACTGGCAGTTCCATTTTTCTTACCATTTGCAACAGCATGGATGGAACTGGAGAGCATTATGTTAAGCGAAATAAGCCAGTCGGAGAATGATAAATATCACATGATCTCACTCATTTGTGGACTATAATGAACAACATAAACTGATGAACAAAAACAGATCCAGAGACAGAGAAGCATCGATCAGACCGTCAAACCTCAGAGGGAAGGTAGGGGAGGATGGGGGTAAGGGGAAGAGAGCAACCAAAGGACTTGTATGCATGCATATAGGCCTAACCAATGGACACAGACACCAGGGGGTGAGGGCATGAGTGTGGGGGGCGGTATGGGAGGCCAATGGGGGGATAAGGACACATATGTAATACCTTAATCAATAAAGAAAAAAAGGAAGTTCATATGTTCAAAATCAGCCTTCATGCTTGTTCTGACACTGTGTCAGGCAAAGCCGTTCCCACTCACAATGCTACACACAGGCACATTCCTTTATGCCACAGTGCACACACAGAAACACGCCCCCCAACACAGACCCAGTCCCCTGTCAGAAATACTCATGCACAGAGAAATACTGTCATAGGGACAGGCACCCACACAGACACAGCTGCACACGTGGACACTTGCTCAAGCTCGTGGATAGATCTGGTTGTAGTGACATGATCACTCTCTCTACACCAAGAATACAATTTTACAAACAGGCACAGTCACACACAGTGACAGTCACAGACACAGTGACAGTCACACACACACACACACACACACAGTCACACACAGTCACAGACACAGTCACACACACAGTCACAGACACAGTAACAGTCACACACACACAGTCACAGTCACAGTCACAGACACAGTGACAGTCACACACACACACACACACACACAGTCACACACAGTCAGTCACAGACACAGTAACAGTCACACACACACAGTCACAGTCACAGTCACAGACACAGTGACAGTCACACACACACACACACACACACAGTCACACACAGTCAGTCACAGACACAGTAACAGTCACACACACACAGTCACAGTCACAGTCACAGACACAGTGACAGTCACACACACACACACACACACACAGTCACACACAGTCAGTCACAGACACAGTAACAGTCACACACACACAGTCACAGTCACACACAGTCACAGTCAGACACAGTGACAGTCTCACACACACACACACAGTCACACACACAGTCACAGTCACAGACACAGTAACAGTCACAGACACAGTCACAGTCACAGACACAGTCACAGTCTCACACACACACACACACACACACACACACACACAGTCATACATATTGCCACCGTCACCAGAGGCACAATCCCTCCCACATTCCTATACTTCCTAAAAGTCAGCAAAAGCTGAGGGACAGGAGGGCTGGCCCCAAAAGCTACTGCTATAGACCCTGGGCTCCAGTCCCTCTACTTAGGGCAGTGGTTCCCAACATGGGGCACATGCCCCACAGGGGGAGCAATTTGATTTTTAAGGGGCGCAATTCGAGAATGTGTTATTAACAGTGAATTTTTTGCATTTCTTATGGTTCTAGGGGCCTCATATACAGTATACAAATATACGTTGTGACATATTTATGCATTTCAGTTCTCTATTATGTTTTGAAACTTTATTTGCTAATTTTTCATATCACTTCATATTATTTTTTAACAATTTCTTGGTGATTTCCTCCTCAGTACTTCAACTGCCCTTTCGTTCTTTTATTTTTCTCTTTCATGGATGCCATGTTCTTTGGAAGCTTGTTTTAGACCAAGTGAATGGCCTTTTAGGCTTCCTCTATGTGAATAGTTCACTTTCTGAATAATAAGAATCATATGTCAGGGGGGTGGGGGGGAGCATTAGGATTTTAGAGATGCTTAGGTGGGGCATGGCCAAAAAAAGGTCAGGAACCACTGACTAGGGTTAAGCCTGACACTCACTCTAGACTTCACAAGGAGTCAGTCTGACACTCTCTCTCGACTTCACAAGACTTGAGGAGCAACTGCCTCACCATGCATTGGTCTCTTAAATGTCACGAGTTGTAAGCAGCACCAACCACCCTCTCCCCCATCAAATTGGGCCCTAGAGAGGAAGATAACAGCCCAGCTGCCTCCTGTCCCAGGGGTGAGGGCCAGGGGAAGGGGGATGTTGCCTCTGCACAGAAGGTAAGGTGCTCCCCAGGTCCTCAAACCCCTAAGTGTGACCAATAACTCCCTCCTTGGACACTCCAGTGACAGGCTACACCTGCCCCCTGCTGCTGTCACCTCCTGTGATGTGGAAAGGCCACCGAATACACTTGGAGCCAAGGGCCAGGCTGGAGAGTCTGCATATCTGTCTTCCTGTGTCTGACTGAGAGCAGGAGTCATATGTGTGAGTGTGAGAGCGTGTGCTGCTTGTGTGAGGCTGCGATTGTGTGTACAATGATGCCTTTGAGGGGGTAGGACCATGTGCATACGGATGTGCCTCCCTCTAGGGTGGCACTTCTCTGTTGTGATCCATCATGAGCCTATGTGAGGGAAGCCATGTGCGTAAAGGTGCAAGGCTGTGGGCCCCCAAGGCTTTGCACAAAGATGTGATGTTGTGACCAGTGAGAGGATTGGGCATGACTAGTTTGCATGAATTAGCATGGGGAGAGTGTTTGACAGCCTATGTGGTCACTGAAAGCATGAATGTGTATGACAGGTCGCAGTAGCTATCATGATGCTGTGAGCTTCCTTGAACAGGGGTATGTGAATGATCGTCACCCTCTGACCTCAGGGATATTTTGTTTGCAGTTGACCATCTGATTATGTGTGTGATGATCTGGGTCTGTGGGTCTATGGTTATGCTGTCTGCCTACTTAGGGGTGAATGCTTGTCCTGGGTCCACACTTCCGTATTTGATTGCTCGTGCCCGTGTATTTGCAGAGACCAGCTTGAAACTGCACAGGTTTGCATGCCCACGTGGATGTGTTTGTGATTACATAGGAATGTCCTGCAAACAGCTCAGGGAATTTGAATGATTATTGGAACCAATTTAGACACGGGTCAGAGCAGGTCCAGTTTCCAAAAGCCATTTTACAAGCAGGCTTCCCCCATGCATCCTACCCACTCACCTTGATCCTCTTTCCCTCCTGGAAGGTGGAGCACAGTTGGGAATTTCAAAAAAGATGTTCTACTGCAGCGGTTTTCAACCTGTGGGTCGCGACCCCTTTGGCGGTCAAACGACCCTTTCACAGGGGTCGCCTAAGACCATCCTGCATATCAGATATTTACATTACGATTCATAACAGTAGCAACATTACAGTTATGAAGTAGCAACGAAAATAATTTTATGGTTGGGTCACAACATGAGGAACTGTATTTAAAGGGCCAGAAGGTTGAGAACCACTGTTCTACTGGGAGCCAAAGTCAGAGGATTCTTCTTACCCAATGGAGGCAGAAAAGGAAGATACTAGAGTAGGAAGGGCATTTATATTTTTAATAGAGAAGGACATGGAAAGAAATTAGGAAATTATTCCCCTGTAGGGATGGCCTCAGCATAGCCTTCAGCAAATCGGTGTCTTAAAACCCCTCTCCTTTTAAGAACCCCGGTTGGAGAATTGTCCAAGATTTCTGCAATGAGACCCAGACAGAAAAAAAAAATGGAGGCATTGAAACAAGGTGCCTTGATCCTTAGGAGTTAACACTATTGCAACTCCTCCCTTACTAGGGTGCTATTCTCAGAATGTCCACACCAGTGCGCTATTACAACACTTGCCTTCAGAGGCAAGAGTCTATTGGTTTTCTTTTCAGACTCCTAGAAATGTTTCCATATTAAAAAGTTTAAGGACACACAAAAAAAAGTTTAAGGACAAAAATATAAAAACCCTCTTTGCAAAAATCAAGTTCAAGCAATTCTGAGACTCTGAAATTCTGAGTTTTTATGAGTATCAGGGAAACATTCCTGCAGATTCAGTAACTTAGACACTGGAGCTTTCAGGCTCTTTCTGGTTAATTGGAGTCCTGTACACATACTAGTACATAGGAATATTACACATAACACAACAAAAATTATTGGATGATTTCGTGGATGCCATCCTCAAAAGGAACCATTTCCAGAGACTGACAGGGAAAACTAGGAGCACAGCAGGGGTTCCCTCAGGTCAAACTCTTCCTACAACTGGAAATCTTTCAGAGCTTCCGAGAGGAGATAAAGTGACCCAGAAAAAGTACCAAGAAATATTTCTCCCCGTCCCAGAAACAGAGAATTTGTCTTTTGATTAAGCAGCAACTATGTTTAATTATGAAATTATTCTGGTCCTAATGGAAGAGAAACAATCCAAGTTTAAAAGGAGTGACACTCTTTCTTCCTCACTTATCTTAGAGGCAAGTAAAGGTAAATGAAGAACACAGAATCCCTAAGCCCAGGCCCTGGTAAAGGCCCCAGGGAGAAGTCCCCACTCCTTTCAGCCCTGTGTCACAGTCCTCAGATCTCTAAGCATCCTGCTGTGGAATAAGGCTGCCCCAGTGACGCCTTCCACCTATGTCTCCGGAGACACTTTATTCTGCAACCCGGAGAGTTGGTTCTCCTCAGCCTCATTATCAGCAACCTGAAAAATCCTCATTACTTGGAGCTCAGGATTCCAACTTGCTCTAGATATACTGGATGAAAGGTCCTTGGAGGGCTCCTCTTGGGCTACTGGCACTTCCTCCATCTGAGGACCGAAGTCCTTGTTAGTGGATTCTGTCTTGGATAACTCAGGATCTAAAAGAAGACCAGCCATTAATTGTATCTGTAGCCTTCTCCCAATTAGCTGTGACAAATGGAGGACAGAAAAAGAAGGACTTGGGTGTCTTCGGGACCCTTCTGAAGGATGAGAACTGTGTCATCCAGGGATGTGAACCATCCTGGTCAACACAGGTTCAGCTCTCCCTGTCCTCAGACACTTCCTAAGGTTCCTCCACGCTAGTAACTCACTCTGCTTACTGGAGAAGGAATCCAGGTCGTTCTCAGCATTGCCCATCTGTGGTCTCTCTGTGGAATCCTGAAATCCATTGGAGTAAGTATAAGGAAACTTGAAACTTTAGGAAACAAATGATTTTTTTCTAAATGAGGCTTTTCTTAGAAAAATTAACATCTAATACAGGACAAAATCCCACCTCCTGAGACTAGAGAAGCTTGCATCACATGTTCTTTGCCCTCCAGACTAACCAGATGAAGCCAGAACCTACTTTTACCCATTCCCAGTTGTCAGCTAAGGGGAGACTGCCTCCAAAGGTGGTTGCCACAATTCCTCCCATTCCTGTAGGCACATACTGTTCCTTCCATCAAGAGAGGGAGTCTATTTCCTCTCCTCTTGAATCTGGGCTAGACTTGTGATTTTTTGACCAATGAAATGTGGCACTATGACACCGATCCAGTTCCAGGTCCATCCCTTAAGCAAGTGCTCGCATGAGATTATGATGCTGTCAAGAAGCCCAAACTAGCTACATGTAGAGAACTCATTACGAGAACCAAGGCAATTTGGCCAACAGTCCCAGCCCAGCCTCCGGCTGAATGTGGCTCCATGAGTGACATCAAGCAAGACTACACAAACTATCCAGTCAACCCACAGAATCGTGAGAAATAACAAATGACTAAGGTTTCAGCTTTGGGGTGGTTTGTTAAACAGCAAATAACTTAAACCCGGGTCCTAGCAGAAGAGCGCTCAGACACTCACCTGTTTCAAGATGGGCCCATTCTTCTCCATCTGCGGCTGCGGATTGTTGTCACTTTCCCCGCCCGGTAAAGTTCTGTGACCTAGTGACCACAAAGACAGCTCATTTCTCTTCTTATTTGTATTTCATATCCTATTATTGGGCCTCTAGTTGGACCCCTAGTCTACAAGTGACTCCCTATCCAGGACAAGACAGGACCTCAGAGGCAGCTAAAAGGGAGTTAGGCTTCCTGAGTTCTAGCTGTGATTCTGCTCACCTGTGACTGCCCACAGCTATTACAGAAGTAGAGATTAAGGTAAAGTGAGTGTCAAAAGACCCAGGATTCCTCCAAGAAACCTAAGGGGCAGCTATCTGCACAGCACAGCTGCAGGAGTCCCTAGCTCTACCTTTTCCGTTTATGAATACTCCTCTGACCTTGCCCCTTACCTAATGTACCCATATTGGCTTCTGAAAATGAAACCCCACCCCCCAAAAAGCTCTAGTTCCCCAAGTCTTTTGCATCAGCTTTATCCCCAGCTAGTCCTGAAATGCCTTGATTCTTTCCAGTGAACACCTCGCCTGAGCCCTCCCAGTGCCCCAGGTTGGAGAGTGAATTCTAATGGTTAAACAATTATTTCCGCATTACAGTTGGTAGTGTCCAGGTTTAGGGGGATTCTTCCTCCCTCCTTTCCTCCCATTCCGCACTCAAGCTGAGAAATGTCAGAGGGACAGGGGTAAGTATATCTTTCAGCTCAGACATAAGAAATCCAAAAAAGATGAGATACACATACTATCACCAGCATGAACACTAGAGGAGAAAGACCGCCTGTCAAGAATCTGCTAGCCTCCTGGG